>NC_133769.1:283405057-283424013 GCF_003597395.2 Chelonoidis abingdonii | reverse complement strand
CTCTCAGTTAGCCCAGGGAGCAACGTCTGGGTGGGAGGGGGAAGGGAAGGGACGGGAGTTCCCTTGCCGGTAGACTCAGAGTCTCTGAGTCTTGGGGGGTCTCTCCAGGGAAAGTCTGGGGGACCAGAGCGAGGCAGGCGCTGAAATTCCTGTCTGGTGGCAGCGAGATCAGATCCAAGCTGGTAGTAAGCTTGGGGGAGTTTCATGTAAGCACCCAGATTTTGGACGCTAAGGTCCAGATTTGAGACAGAAGCTTACCACACTTGCTGACTCCAAATTGGTAAACTCCCTCCTAGACCCTCTAGGCTTCCTGAGAAGTAAGTCTTGTTGGTAGCCTGGTCTGAGTGGGTTTTCCTTGAGCATGGAGCAGAGAAAGTCTGATAGACCCTGCCATACTCACACAATAGCATCTTCCCTTCTCTCACTTGTGAATGACATCCCTTTAATTAAGAAGACGGGAGAATACATATGCAGTTTTCAGCTCCCTTCCTAATTTCTATGTGGATATTTGTGTTACAGGATAATACAACATGGAATAATTTGTTATTGATTCTCATTACAAAATAATCCTGTCTCTGGCTTTTTGGTTAATGGTGGTCTGTGCATCCCAGAGTCTTTTTAGTGTAAAAATACCACATGTAGTACCCGAGAATATGAAAACTTCAAAAGATTAGTTTCTTCTTTAGACTAATTTGAAAGATACTTCTTTCCCCCCAAAACAGTCATTCAGTGAACATCAAAATTGGTGATGTATTTCTATTTTTAGTTAATAAGAATGTTGTTTTTTAAACTATGAAATAAGTCTTTACTTGTGTGTGTGCACGTGTGTGCAAGCGCATGTGTTTGTGTCTATATCCAGATCTCATGGTCTTGAGCCTTGTAGTGCCTTTGTTTTTGTTGAGTCCTAAATCAAATACAGTAGAGGATAGGTTCAGTATTCAATGAAAATAAGTGGACTAGACTTTTGGTATCTGAGGCAAATAGATTTTAGCCCCCCATGCCAGAAAGTATAATAAAAATAATGCTGCAGAGGATCACCTAAAATTAACTATTTACTAGTACTGTAAGGCTTTTGATTGTTAGTATGTCAGTACATTTACAGGGGTACAGAAATGATCATTGATCTCTTTGACCTATTTTAAAGAGTATCCCTTTATACAGAGTTTATTTTGAATGGATTGTGACGCCAAAATTCCTGGCCTAGAATTATAGTTGATAACTTGTATTTAGAATGCCCTTTCTGGCTTCCCTACACACAAAGCCCTCTTTCATCCCTGCCAGGATATCTCACAGTGGCCTGCAAATACCCAGTTATTTCTATAAGAGTTACAGAAACTCTGTTCACACATAGATGAGTGATATCATTTGAAATCCTATCAAACTTTCTATTGCCAATGCTTAGAGCTAGATTGTCTCACTAAGTACAGACTCACCATGGGACTGGTGCAGAATTGCTGTGCCACAGGGAAAGGTCTGGAAGAGGTGGACTCTAGCAGCTTGCCATCATGTTGGATGAATGCACCCATTGCTCAGAAGAACTGAGCGAAAGTGATTGTGGCTGGCCTGTGTACTGAGTGGGTTGGGGTGGAATGGCACTTTGCACCTCCTCTCTCTCACAGAAGGACCAATTATAATCTGGCCCCTAATTTCAGAGTTCAGTATTAGATTTAAAATACTAGTTACTTTTTCAGGTTTGAAAAATGGATGGTGGATTTGCATAGAAATATATATTTGCATAGAATATATTTTTACACAATATCCTCAACTCATCCTCTTTTTTCTTTCCTCCCTCCCAAAGAATAATCCCAAACTTTGCCTCCTGCTCTACATGGATCCTGTACAGGTACCTCTCTCAGAAATTGTGTAAAATATATCGACTTAAAGAAGGCTTTGACTGAAGTGTTGGTGTAACCTAATGTCATAGATGCTAACTGAAATCTTAAATTAGAGATTTAAAAAGCTTCATTCATAAATGAGGAAGGGATTCCAAAATTTAATGGTTCAGTGGACAACGGATATTTATTCATATAACAGAATTATAAAATTACGGGATGAAAAGATGTACTATACTGGGTTTTTTTTGTTTGTTTGTTTTCTAAATGTTTTGATATTTTCTTCAATTGTATCCTTAAATGTAATTGAAATTGACTTGAATATGATTACTGATCTGTTGAAAATCATGAATTCTTTGCAGGGTTATTAATAAAAGATAACAATGTAGCTCATGGTGGAGGTATCTAATGGTGTACTCTAGGAATTGGTACTAGGTGAAGATTTATTTAACATCTTAATTGCTGATTAAGAAGAAAGGATAAAAAAAAACATGATAACATTGATGGATAAAACTAATGTGAAAAAAAAGATAAAGATATTAGAATTTTAGGCAGAAATTAACAAAGGGTTTCAATTTAGCAAGCTTGCAAGCTAATCCATCTGGGGAAAAGTTAATCCAAATACAGATATTCAAGCGGAGAGGAAGTTGTGGAAAGGTATGGAATTGTGATAATGAATAATATATTAGATATAAGTTTGCAATATAAATTTGTATTTCGTACATGACCCAATGTAGTTTGACTTGTCACAGACTAGGGACGTAGTAGGCCCTTTCGACATGGCTCTAACAAAGATGCATGAGAAAGAATTGTGCTCATTACTGGGATCTTATTGCTGGAGACACACAGATGATAATCAAAGGAAAACAACAAATAATTAGATTGGGTGGAAAGATTGACTTAAATAATGACTTAAATATACATAGCTTGGCTAAGAAAGAAAATGAAGGGGAACCTGATAACATACCACAAATATTTAGTGTGTTTAAAAATTGAAGGGGAAACAAATAGTTCATGACAAGAGGATTGGGATAAAAACTTCATGAATTTAAGAAAAGGAAATTTTAGACTGAATGGAAAAATGTGCTGTCAGCAAGAGCTTGCCCAAGAAAACAGACTGTTCCACTTAAGCTATAATTTCTTTTTTTATGTGGGGATATGATGATATAATAGAGGACAAGAATAACACATTTATCTTGCATCATGAGTTTGGTCACCAAACCTTTCTTTGAGAACTATCGAGAAAAAAAGGAAGGCAGTTTGTTAAAATTTGTTTGGCTTCAGTGCTCCATATGGTACCCAAAAAACTTGGATGGGTGACCTATTTCCCAGAGACACCGGGAGAAAAATCAATCTCCCATGCCATATTTGTCGTTAAGACCTATTTACAGGAATGACTGTGCAGATTTGTTAATAGCAGAGTATCTCATTGTTTAACACCATTCATATGTGTCGTGATTCTCCGTGAATGAGTAACATGTATTGGCACCCTTGTATTTCTCCACGGCGGTGAAAGAAGGTGAATACCTTTTTCCTTCTGATTCAGCTATAGTGGCTACTAGTAGTATGAGTATTACTGGCTCTTCACTGAACTCAGAAATCCTGTCAATACATAAGCATGAAATTGCAAGTTCTCATTTGCACTGGAAACCTATGGGTACGTCTACACTGCACGATTATTTCGAATTAGCTTAAACCGATATTACAAAACAGATCTAATAAAATTGGTTTAGCGTGTCCACAGTGGGATCCCGAAATCGATTGTTTGCGTCCATGGTCCAAAGCTACCATCGATTTCAGGAGCGGTGCACTGTGGGTAGCTGTTCCTCAGCTATCCCATAGTTCCCACTTCCGTGTTGAGAGCACAGTGCCTGATGGGGCAGAAAACACTGCCCCGGGTGGTGCTGGGTACAGCCTCACCCCTCCCTTTGTGAAGGCAGCAGACAACCCTTTGGCGCCTTTTTCGCGGAGTGCATTGAGCAAACGCCATAGCACAGCAATCTTTCCCTTTTTTTTTTCACGTGGTGGTGGGGGGAAATAAACTGAGGAGCTGTTCCCTGAACCACGCCAGACACTGTGTTTGAACCTACAGACATTGGGAGCTCAGCCAAGAATGCAAATAATTTTCAGAGACTGCTGTGGACTGTGGGATAGCTGGAGTCCTCAGTACCCCCTCCCTCCCTTCATGAGCGTCCATTTGAGTCTCTGGCTTCCCGTTACGCTTGTCACACAGCGCTGTGTATCCTGGAGTTTTTTATTCAAACGCTTTGGCATTTCATGTTCTGTAACGGAGCTGGATACAACAGATTTGTCTCCCCATACAGCGATCAGACCTAGTATCTCCCGTACGGTCTATGCTGGAGCTCTTTTTCGATTTCAAACTGCATCGCCAGCCGTGCTGATCAGAGCTCCACGCTGGGCAAGCAGGAAATGTAATTCAAAAGTTCGCGGGGCTTTTCCTGTTTACCTGCCCGCTGCATCCGAGTTCAGATTGCTGTCCAGAGCGGTCAGTGCTGCACTCTGGGATGCCGCCCGGAGGCCAATAACGTCGATTTCCGTCCACATGAACCCTAATCCGAGTTATCACTATCGAATTTAGCGCTACTCCTCTCGTTTGGGAGGAGTTCCGAAATCGATTTAAGGAGCCGTTTAACTCGATATTAATGACGACGTCGTGTGAACGGATACAGCGTTAAATCGGTATATCAGCCATTAAACCGATTTAAAGTCGCAGTGTAGACCTGGCCTATGACTGCTCAAATACATCATAAGCCCTATATATGTCTTTAAAGGTCTCACATAGCAGACCATAACCTTTCATTCTATACATCAGCATAAATTTTTCTAGGGAAATGAGGAAATAAAGTAGATTTGGCAAAAAGAATAAGGAATAGAGATTTGCCCACTAAACAGAATGAGCATCTTTTTCTGCAGGTTTTAAAGCAACAGTAACACTTCAGTTTTCTTAGAAAACATTACTATTAGCATTACAAGAGAGGAATTTCACTCATTTATTCCAATGTCCTTGAGTATGTTTGAGTCAATTTTCACTCCCAGTAATGATGGGTTCAACTCCTCTAAGGCCTCTGCTGGAAAACAAGAAAGGAAAGATGGAAAATGAGTGAGTATAGAGAATGGAAGAGTAGAGAAGAGATGAGGAGAGAAATAAAAGAATGAATGTCAGAGAAAGGATAGGGATAGTGAGAGGAAAAAAGAGAGAAGAAAGGAGAAATTCAAGTGGAAATGAAGGGAAATAAGTGATGGAAAGTGAAAGAATAAAACCAGAGTTTTCAGAGTATAAGTCTGACATGGTTTAGCTAGTGTCCGGTGGCTAATAAAATGTGAAATGCTAGTGTTTGCTTGTTAGTGTGTATCAAAGATATACTTCAATGATTTCTATTAAGCTGTCTTATCCTTAAACTACCTCTTTTCTTGTTTAAACTCCGGGACTAGTGAGTACTGAATTCATTTCATTTGCTCCCCATTTGGAACCTGACAAATGCATCTATTTAGTTATATTTTAATAATGTTACTTCAAGAGTTTCTGAAAATGAGGCCCAGTGTCTCACATTGGGCCCTCAAAATCTGTAGTCACTTGTTAAAATTTAGGGCTTATTTAAGGACATTTGCTACTGTGAGGATATAGTGTGATAAAATATTATAATCTTATCTCTCATTCTGTGCTGAACAATTCCAGAAAATCCCTTATCCCCAGTTCAGATGTTTCCTTTAGTGGAATTTCATTTGTGACAAGAAGATCATTACTGTTTTATGACTTATAAACTAAGGAAGTTCGTCCTGGACTTGTCATTTGGTTGTGTCAGATAAATATGAAAAAATGATGAGAGATGTTATACTGAATTTATTGGACAGCTACATAAGCCCTGTGCTATCCTTGTGTGTAAACTATAGGTTATTACCAGGATTGAATACTCACTTTGGAACAGATTCATTATTATGGGGATGGAGGTGAAAATGATATTTTCTATACCCACAGGAGCTATTAAGTAGTGTGAGAATTCACCACTGTGGAAAATCAAGCCAGTTTCACTGCTGCCATTCTCCAGTGAGGGTTTCCACTGTGGGAGATAAGTTTTAAATTCAGACCTACTGGATCCCATCGTTAGAGGATGCCCAGGAGCCATGCTTAGTCAGTGTGTTACCTCAACCTCTCAACCTACCCGCTTTGTAGTTGTTCTTGAAATCCCTGGGATCTATGTGCTCCTGCCCCTAGTGGATGTTGCATTTACACAGGCCAACTGATCCTATTGATGATAATGTGTTTACTTCTAGTCTGAGAAGAAGGGAGGGAGTCAGAAGGAACAGGGCTGGAGAGAAGTGTGAGAGAAGGGAGCATGGGGGCATGGAGGGCAGTTGGAATGAGGCTGAGGAGAAGTCACTGTGAGGAAGAAGGTGGAAGTGGGATAGCACAATGTCCAATCAGCACTGCAATAAGCTTTGATGACATCATCAGTGTCCTAAAGACTCTGCTGTGAAACTTTCTGTGACTGCTGCTGCTGCTGGCTTGAGTTTCTCTAGCCCTGGAACTGGCATGACTTAGAATTTCTTTCTTCCAAATCCCACATGGTTTGGGGACATGCCATATGGTTTATGGTTCCTCAGAAGGAAGGGGAGCTGCTCTTTCACAGTCTGGGTTGAGAGGACTGACTGTAGCTGGTCCCCATTTTCCCCATTCCCTCCCCTGATGCTGCAATACCTGCGGAGGCTGCTTTTACTGCTACCTAACATTTGTAACTAAGACCATAGCAAATACTATAGCAGTTTCTCGTAGTCGACAATAAGGGAAGATTAAAGTTAAATGCTTTTCTTTGCATGTTTTCTCTTTCTTAAATGTACAGTATTTTGTTTAAATGTGACTCTCATTTGGATTTGACCATTACTGGGCTGCGTGGTACTGACTGAATGTCCCTGGAGATGTGGGAATTTCTACCTCTGGGGGAAAGAGACAATAGGTGGAGTTAACTATTCTGGAGATACCCACTCAGAGAGATCCTTATTGAGCAAGCCACCTCTGTTCAGCAAAGCACTTGAGCACGTTTCAGTCTCAATGCAGTTAATAGGCCCTAAGCATATGCTCAAGTGCTTTCCTGAATAAAGATAGACTCAAGCATGTGCTTGAATACCTCAGGTTTGGGCCAAATAGTGGTTCAGGAGGGATTGTGATTTCTATCCACTGAGTGAGGTAGCACATAATGTAGGCATCCAATTATATTGGTTTGGAATGAACTCTTAGACCTTAGGGGTTGCTGGCTGATATATTGAATTGTAGCCATATCTCATGATTGTCAGCACTGTATCTATTTTTAAATCCTATATGGCTTTTTCACTGATATGTTAATATGCACAGTGGATTGTTTTCTTTTAACAGCTATTTCGTTCCTTTGAACTTTCTTTCAGTTGTGCTCAAACAAACGTACATAATGAAAGAACATAAGCAAGTCGGTGTCCAGATCAGAGTTGTAAGTTTTCAGAGAAAATTGCACCCCCGGAACTGGTCGTTGTGTTCTGCCTTTTAAATACTATTTAAATGGCCTTGGTTTGATGGGCATATGTTGTAACTTCATAAGAAATTAATCTTAGCAAGGAAGAATGCTTTGTACCAAGGTTCATAACACTGCAACAAGGAAAAGGACTGGGGGCAAGGGTTATGCTTCTGGTATTCAAAAAATTAAAAGGAGTTAAAGATGAAAACTGAATTCTGAAAGCTGTATCAAGAGAGATGTTAACGTCTTCTGAGTCCTTTCTCAACCACCTGCCAGTTCTAGAATGAAAACCAATATAAAAATATAACACACTTTCACAGCCGTAGAATCCCTTTAGAAAGATTAAAGCCTGACACTGTCTTCCCTTCTTGCAAAAACATCCCCCCATGCCCATTGTTCCTCTCTGTTACATGATTTTGCTGTATGTTGTGTTTTTGTTTAATGACAATAGATTCAGTTCATTATTTCCCCCCAAGAATAAGAAGCAAAACTTCTCAAAATTAAAAAGTGGCTACAAGTTAACATCTGTGCCAATGTGAAGAACAAGGACAAACTTCCCATGGTTCCTTTTTTTAGAACACAGAGGGCTTTTTTCCAGGAATCTTGAAGGCACTCTAAAGGATTACACATGTAGCCTTTCTGTAAAAGTGAAAGATAAAAGTGCTGCAGTAGAAAGAATCAATGTCCTACTTAAAAAAAAAAAGAAATACAAGCTCTCCTTTGGGAAAATTGTCATGACAAAAGCAAGAGCCCTGTGTACTTTCTGTGATGTAATTGTATTCAGTATTACTCTTTTTTATATTAGTCTTTTGCTTGCTTTTGAGCTGATGATTCTCAAGAATGAAATATCCATGGGTCAAGGCAGTAAGAGGTGGAACAGATTGCTTAACATAAGCCATTTACACATATTTCAAGGGACCATTCAATGTGAAGTGCGCCATTAAGACTCTTCCAGTCATAGAGAGAAAAGGAGGGTGGGAATCATCTGGAGGGAATGGGGGAGGGGGCAGGGGGGAGATTGTTAGTGGCATATAGATTGTTGTAATAAGCCCTAAATCCATTGTCTCTCTTCACTCTGTGATATTTAGTGTCTAGCAAAGTTATGACTTTAAGCTCCCAGGATCATCTTTTGAAAGTGTTGTGCAGGTTTCCTTTGAGGCTGAGGAAAACTAGTAATTATTCTTTTCTATTTCTTCTCAATAGAAATTGATACCCTTTTCAACTGTGGATGCAGGGAAACAATCGAAGCTTTAGATTATGCCATGAGTGTAAAGGAATAGCACTTCTTCAAAACAGGTGAAATACAAACTATAGCAGCAATGAATTTCTTACACTAACAGCAGGTCCAAAAAATGCTACTGTTTATGGTTATACCAAGTGGTCAGTACTACAGAGATAATTTCCAGTTTTAGATTATTAGTCAAGTACATTTTAGGGTGGCAGAATAGGAGACTGAGAGTCAGGACTTGGGATATGGATTATATTTCTCTTACCACCATTAATTTGTTAGAGACAGGACTCAATTTCTGTAATTCAACTTCCTCGTTTGTAAAATAGAGCTGATACTACTGTATTGATGCTTTGAAATAGCAGGCACTATATAAATGCAATGTATTTTATTATTTATATGACAGCTTCATTGAGAAGGATCTCAAGGTGTTTAAAAGTGAACAAAAAAACAAAAAGGTTATCGCTGTGATGAAACACAGAAGCTTTTTGACAGAGAGCAGTAACTATTAATGACAATTTATAACAGGAAGTAAAGATGAACATTTTTTGTAGGGCTGGTTGAAATTTTTCCATCTTTTGACAGAAATTTTTCAGAAAAAAAATCTTTCTACAGAAAATTTTGTTTTTTCATTGAAGAACTAACACTTGAAATCTAAGATTTTCAGTTTTCAGAACATTTCAGTTCATGGAGGATTGGTCAATCAATGGTTAGTAACCAGGATGGTCAGGGATGCAACTCAGTGCTCTGGGTGTCCCTAAACCTGTGACTGCCAAAAGCTGGAACTGGATGACTGGGGATGGATCAATCAATACTTGCTCTGTTCTGTTCATTCCCTCTGAAGCATGTGGTACCAGACACTGTCAGAAGATAGGATCCTGGGCTAGACAGAACATTGGTCTGATCCAGTATGGTCATTCTTATGTTCTTAGCTGCATTGGCTTGTGGGAATTGTAATTCGGGTGCTTCATGCTCCCTTTCTTCTCCATAAGCTAGAATCCTCAGCTGCATCTCCTGAGACGCACTGCAGCCTTGTAACTGCCATAACGCATAATATCCTTTCAAAGAGAGGGGAGACCATGGTAGCTGTAGCCCAACCAGGGAGATGGGTTGATAAAAGGAGAATTGAAGCATGAAGAATCTGAACTACAACTTCCATCAGCCACCACCATTACAGAGTCAATTTTTTAAATAATACTTTTTGACATTCTTTTCTGTAAAAATATTATTTTTTGTCAAAATTTTACATCTCTAATCTTTAAACAACTGGGATTGCAGTGAGTAGGAATGTTGTTTTACAGCCCATCTAAAAGGTGAAGCCAATCACTTTCCTTTTTATTGCTATGTTATGTTTGGTTTAAGAGGACAGAGTCATACCTACATAATCAACAGCTTTCTGCAGCCATTAAATATCCCTTGGATGTCTCTATTCCAATTATTGACCAGGACCAACCACTTCTGGACAAAATCACAACCCAAAGCGCTATAGCTGCAGGCACTAACATATTCTGTCAAACGTAATAGCTTATTCTGGTTACACTTTTAAAAGTCTATATCTACTTTAAATAAACTATTTTTTTCTTAATTAAAGAAAAAAATTGGCTAGTCCGTGAACAGTGCTACTTTCAGTTAATAAAAACTGACATTTGAACTCCTCTCATCTAATCTTCTGACAGATAAAAAATGATGTGGGTATTTCTGTTCAAAATATATTGCAGCCATTGAATTAGAATAATTTTAACTCACCAACACGTTATTTCAGGTTATGCGCAATGAGACAGGGTAATAAAATAGGATGCAAGTAATATTCAATCAAAAGCTTTTGGAACATGTTAGAAATTCTCTGTCTCCTTTTTTTTAAAGTATCATATCACATATATGTATCCATTTGTCACTAAAGGTATAGTCTTGTGATTAATCATATAAATCTCATAAGTGTTTCCTAAAAAGTAATGATCAGTAGATAAATTTATTTTGAAATATTAAAGTAATCAGATCCATGTTGATTGCTGCTAACCATCGCTCCAGTTCACTAAGTTTTAAAAACATGCCTAATTTACAGGACATGCAGAAACTTAGGCATGTACTTAAGTACCTTGCTAAATCAGCATTCAATGGAGGCCAAATTCTGGCACTTTTATCTTTAGGACTTCAGTGATGCCTAGGCCATGTGTTTATCCTCTTTGCAGGGGTGAATTTCACCCAATATAAGGGCTCAATCCTATATAGTGCTCTAATCCAAAGAAACACTTAAGCATATGCTTAACTTTAAGCAAATATATAGTTCTATTGTTTTAAATTATTCCTCACCAAGTTCCAGGTACTTAACATTAAGCACATGTGAAGGCCCACAAATGTCTGAGCTCTGCTGGACTAGGGCCAGATTACTCATCGCCTTGCAGAACTGAGCCCCAAGTAAATGTGTTAGAATCTATTTGGCATGGCATAGCAAGTGTCTTACTTATGTTTAATATCAATCCCTTGTCCAGATAGAATTTGGTGGGGACTTATTGTATATATTTTGTGGCATCATGGACAATTATATTATTTTCTTATCACTAAATGAAACCTGTCCTTTTCTTTGTAGGAAGGAGAGGGATGGACTCAAGTCTTTTATGTCCTTAGGCTCAAATCCTGGAAACTCTTAAGCACATGTCTAACTTTATGCATGTGAATTTTTGTTTCATGTATGGGACCTTAGTCTTCTCTGCTGTGTTCATATGTGCTGAGCCTAACCTATCTGAGCTTCAATTTACAAGGGCATGTATTTGGCTACTACATTTTATTATCAGCTTAGCCTTTATGCATATCGTCACAGCCTCTTAAAATTTGAATGGAGAAATTGTTCAGTTGAAAAAGGGAAAATCTAAATCTCAAATGGTGTGATAGGTAAAGAACAAAATGATTGAGGAGCTGAATTCTTGATCTGAGACCTTCTTATCCATTCTCTCTAAAGATATTTTTTACTAGATTTAATAGAGATGCTTCTCTGATTTGTGGATCTGCGTTCTGGGGTTTTTGTTGTTGTTTTTTTTTAACACCTCTATATAATAACTCTTCCTGGATGTAGAAGGACAGTTCTCATTCTAAATGACAAACAAAAAAAACCTAACCAACCAACCAAACAAACAAACAAAAAAAGACCTTTATCTGGAGCAGGAGTTAAAGAAGGGCAGTTGTTTTTTCTGGTATATATTCTTGTAAGTACATTGTGGGATATTTTTCTCTTAAAAATATATATAAAAAGTGCTCTAAATGTATATAAAAAGTTTTAAAAAGTCCTTTATTCACCCATTAATCATAGATAATACAGTCAGAGACAATATAAATGTCTCTACACTCTGTCAGTGTACCTCATCCTTGACTTGGAAGGAGCACCACTAGAGATGAGCAAGAGGTGTTTCTCTGCTCATTCAGTTCTTGACCTTTTGCTGAGGCTGCCAGCAGTGAGGCAAGTAATTCCAAATGGTGATAGCTTAGAAATATGGAAATTTGCTCATTATTCTGAACCTATTAGACAGGACCAAGACTACAAACTCATGTCAAATAGGCCTCCAAACAGATGTCAGATGATGCCATTTGGTTGTGGACTTGAAATATGGACATTTGTTAATTAGATTGACTCTATTAGACTGGGCCCAGAGTTCAGATGCATTTCAAATAGGCCTCCAAACAGCCATCAGATGATGCAAATATTTTGTGATCGGAAGGGGGACAAGGAATACTAACAAGAAATGCTAACAGATGTACTTATTTAGACCTTATTTAAAAAATGGAATTTCCCTCCTACAGAAAATTTTGATAATTAAACATTTGTTTTTGTCCCAAATCAGGACAAAAAAAGTCAAATTATTGAAACGTTTAGTGGAACAAAATGTTCTGAATTTTGTTTTTTTATTTGGAAATGTCAAAAATGTGTCATTTCCAGTCAGGTCAACATTGATCTATATCTCCCTGATGCACACAATGCCTCATCAGTGTTTTAGTTTAACAGCATCATGCTCACATTCTTCCTATCGTATAGGCTCACCAGCTGGACTCCATCTCTCATGATACACAGGCCTTGGCTACACTGGCGCTTTACAGCGCTGCAACTTTCTCGCTCAGGGGTGTTAAAAAACACCCCCCTGAGCGCAGCAAGTTACGGCGCCGTAAAGCGCCAGTGTAAACAGTACCCCAGCAGTGCGTGGCTCCCAGATGTAAGCTAATCCCCAGGGGGAGGTGGAGTACCTGCAGCGCTGGGAGAGCGACCACACTTGCACTTCAAATCACTGCCTCGGGAGCACTCCCACAGCAGTGCTGTACAGCTGCAAGTGTAGCCATACCCACAGTGGTCTTCCTCCGCTCCCTCCAGCTGAAACCATGCAGTGAATCATGAGAGTGCCATGACTATGTGGCTCTGAGTCAGCCTTGGCTTTTGAGGCACCTAATCAGAGTTGTAGTTTGAAAATCTCATGCAGCCATGCTGCCTCCCATGAGATTTACAAAATATAACTCTGATTAGGCATATCACATAGAGGTCGATACAGCGATTAGTGATCAACAACAAAAAAAGAAACATTATGTCTTGCAAAAAATTTCTATTTTGCAGAAACCATATTTACTGTGTAAAACAAACAAAAATTCTGACAGAAAATTCCTGACTAGCACAATTATCCTACCCCCATCCCACCCTTTCCTTTGCCTCCTTAGGACTGAGAGGTATTAACAGGCCACTTCACATTGAATAGGCCCTTGAAATGTGTTAACTATTTATGCTGAACAATCTGTTCCAGTTTGTATTTAGCAATGATAGTCTGAGTTAGGCTGTGTCTACACTAGGGAGTTTACAGCAGCACAGCCATACCAATGCAGCTGTGTCATTGTAAGATTGCTCGTGTAGCTGTTCTGTGCTGATGGGAGAGAGCTCGCCCAAGAACATAATAAAACCACCTCTACGTGTGGCAGTAGTTATGTCATCAGGAGAAGCTCTTCTGCCACTATAGTGCTGTCTGCATTGGAACTTCTGTTGGTGTAATTTAAGTTGCTCAGAGCTGTGTGTTTTCACACCCCTTAGCAACCTAAGTTATACCAACAAAAGTGGTAGTGTAGACGTGGCATTAGTTTCACAGACCTGAAGAAGACCTCTGTGTAAGCTTGAAAGCTTGTCTCGCTACCCAACAGAAGTTGATCCAATAAAAGATACTACCTCACCCACCTTGTCTCTCTAATAACTTGGAACCAACAGGGCTACAACAACACTGCATTCTTATATATGAGAAACTCATTCAGCTGCATCATGCGGACTATTCTTTACAAAAAAAAAATGTGTGTATCAGTATATGCATGTTTCACCTTAGTTATTTTGCCTACTTCCACACAAAAAGTGGATTACTCTATTATTTCTGTTATCTGTATCTATGCTACTCTGAAGTTATGAAACTGATAAACTAGCAGCTATATACTTTTATTTAAATAAAAATCTATGATGATTTAATTTGAATTTAGCAGGATTCCCTTTTTTATCTTTTTTATATTTTTAATGTGATCCTCAGCACTCACAGGACCTCATGAGTGAGTTGCACCAAACTTTGAAGTTCAGGATTTAGAAAAAGTGTCCTTGTTTCATTGAGCAGTCTGGCAGCCACCGCAGAGTGCTGAGGGATACTGCACTTAAAGATGGATAGATACTAATATTGTGCTCCATCTACAAACTCGAACCAAAGACCCTTCTGTCTAAGAGTATGCCTACATGTGGCTGGAGGTTTCAAGTATGAGTGTTAGCTTAATGGACCTAGAGTACTAGTGTAGGTGCGAGTGGCAGGACAGTCTAGATGCCCAAGTACATATTTAGGGTCTCAGATGAGATCATACTCAGGGCAGCTAGTCTGTTCCACTGCCTGCAATGCCACAGCTGTACTGCTGTTTTTAGTACTATAGCTCAGTCAAAGGTAGTCTGCACAGGATTGCCTCAGCTAGAAATCACCTCTCCAGCTCTAACGGAAATATATCTTTCGAGTACCTCAAAGGTATTGAATATTTTCTGGATGAAGTTAGAATTGTTTCCTTAGCAAACCAGTTGTAGAAAATTAAATGAAACAATGTGCTACATTGTTCATCAGATTCAAATAGTCTCAAGCCTCAGAAGATAATGCCATAAAATATTCTGTGCATAAGATTATTGATTAGTCAACTATATTGTTAAGGCAATTTCTCCTAAAATATTTAAGTGGAAACTGAACTAAATTAGATTTTACATTTGGCCTTGAGAAGGTTTGAGATGAGTTACCCTCAGCCTCCAATTCCGAGCATGTAGTTTAAAAATGACCTTTTGTTTGTTTGTCTGAGTGGCAGCCAACTTGCTGATGTGGTTTCAATTTTGTCTCCTGAAGTAGTGATTATCCATATTCCTAATTTAATCTGCACTAATAAAAGACTTAAACTCTTCAACTCATCCTAGCCAATAAGAATCCTGCTTCAAATATGTTCATACTGAGCACACAGAACAGATAGTTTTCATGATCTGTGTGTAGTTTCCATATTTGCTGCATTTTCAGACCTTAGTCACGGTGAGCAGGATTTTCAACACCAATTATACATTTCTAGGGTAAGAAATAGAGTTGATTAAAGTGAATTTGTTCACTGTCTGACTTCTTTATTACTTTTGCCAAATAGCAAGAATGCCAATGACTTTAGTAGGAGCAGGAACAAACCCTATGGTATGAGCCAAAGCCCAACTAAGTCAATCGAAGGACATTCATTGACTTCGGTGGACTTAGGGTCAGGCCTCAACTCCTGTGTTCCTGCATCTCTATTCCCCCCAGCCAAGGAAGACTTTCATTGCTGTGAAACCAATCTGGTTCTGCAGCAGGGGAGGTGGGAGGGAGGAGATCAGTATGTGAGGGGCTATGTTCCCTGTAAGCTGCATGCTTAGGCAGCCACACAGGAGTGACTCAAGAGCCACCCAGCTGATTAGAAGAGCTCGCACAGCCAGCGGCTGTGTTCAGGTGCTCCCCCCCCATGTTGCTCCATCCTGCAGCTGCTCCCAGGACTCTCCTGCTGGCTGTGCAAAGGGGGGAGGATTGGGAGTGTGCTGATGTCACGGTGTCTCCCTCCCCTGTGCCCCATCTCCACAGAGCAGGGCAGGGGGCACAGCTGACTCCGAGCTGTTGTGGTCCGGGTCTGAATGATGAGTGGCTGAGTGCCTTTTTTAAAGAGATAGTGCACTGTTTCTGAGATTTCCCTAGTAGTCAGCTCACACAGTCTCTCTCTCTCTCCCCCCCCCCCCCCCCATTTTCACAGAGCAGGAGAGGGGAGACAACAGGGCTCAGACCAGAGCAGGAGAGATTTCAGTGACTGTCTTAAAGAGACAGAACATGGTTTTCCCCAGCAGCCAGCACACACACTGTCTCTGTGTCTCACGCACACATTGTGTCTCGCACACACACTGTCTGTCACAGACAGAGACAGTCTCTGTGTATCACATACGGTCTCTGTGTCTCACACATACACACACTGTTTCTGTGTCACACACTCACATACACAGTCTCTGTGTCTCCCCCCCAGAGTCTGTGTCACAGACAGTCTCTGTGTAACACACACACACTGTGTCACACACATACACACACAAAGTGTCTGTCACACACACTGTGTCTGTCTGTCACACACAGAGACAGTCTCTGTGTATCAAATACTGTCTCTGTGTCTCACACACACACACATACACTGTCTCTGTGTCTCCCCCCCATAGTCTGTCACAGACAGAGTTTCTGTGTAACACTCACACACTGTGTCACACACATACACACACAGAGGCTCTCTGTCACGCACATACACTGTCACAATCTGTGTTTCACACACACAAAGTCTCTGTGTCACACACACACACACACATAGAGTCTCTGTGTCACACACATCCACTCTGTGTCACACACACACTATCTCTGTGTCACAGATAGTCTGTGTCATATACTTTCTGTGACACAAACGCACCCTCTATTTCACACTCACCTCCCAACACATACTTGTATTGTTGTTGTTTTTACTTCTTGGTACTTCCTGCAATGCACATATATTCACTTTAATTTTATTTTTTCAATGTGTGTTATTTTAGTCTTTTGACTGGTCTATGCATTTCAAAATTTTTATTTCTCTTACACTTAAATTTAATTCTTCTAGTTGTGAGTTCTAAAATGCCTAACCTGTCCTGGCTGGAGTAATTATCCCTATGGTAACTTTTTAAAAATATATGTTATATCTGGGGTTTTTTTGGTTCTACTGTTGGTGCACATCCGCACATACTTCGGTACACATAACAATATTTATTCTGCACATGGACGGAAAAAAATTAGAGGGAACAGTGGTGAGGAGACCACATGCAGGAAAGAGAGATTCCTTCTGAGTCCTAGGAAGATGGAGGCTTGAGGCTACACAGATTGACCTGTCTTTCCTTTATGTGGATGGGTTTACAGAAAATATGGGGTGGCTAAGCAGGGGCTGGTGTAGGGCAAGATTTCATTCTTCCCTGGTCCTTGTGGATCTTTTCAGGACATGGATAATAATTTATGCTGTATGTAGAGCAGGGAAAATGCCAAATATCATTTGCATGTACAAATATGGGTTTTGCCCATTCCAATTTTAAAGGTGCATTGTAGGTGCCAACTTTATAAAATGTGGCCCTTATCTAACACCTATAAACTCTGTCACTTTGACCCATTACTATAGTAACCACTTTTACCTATTTTATGGGGGTAACAGCAGGCTGACTTCATACATTTTTATTGTGTTATAATCACAAAAGTAGCCAAACTTGTCTACAAGTGAATTCTGTTCTAAACTTGACTTGAATCTAACATCAGGTTAATCAAAAGATTTGCAAACCTTTGAAGTGAACCTTAACCCAGTTTCAAAGCTGGGCTGATATATATTTTTTGTTTTAAATCAAGCAAAATTAAAAATCTGCTATAGCACATAACTGACCTGTACAAAACCTAGTTGCTACAGTTTAACTAAAGAACATAAAAGACTTGCATATTTTTAATACATATAAATGAAAAAAAATTGCCTTCAATAACAAAGACACTCATCCAATAAATAAAGTCTAGTATTTAACTAAAAATCAAACAAAGTTATTATTATTTATGTTATATTGGGACCCATCTGTGATCATGACTCCAATGTGCAAGATGCTATGTAAAGGCATAGTAAAATAATTCCTAACCCAGAGAGATTATTCTCTAATTCACGTGGCTCACCAAGGGAAGCACCTGGTGGGCCAGACCAGTTTGTTTACCTGCCATGTTGGCAGGTTTGGCGGACAGCGGCCTCCACTGGCCACGATTCACCATCTCAGGCCAATGGCGGCATCAGGAAGCCACGGCCAGTATGCCCCTTGGCCCGCGCTGCTTCCCTTCACCCTCATTGGCCTGGGACGGTGAACCGCAGCCAGTAGGAGCCGTGGTCTGCTGAACCTGCCAACACAGCAGGTAAACAAACTGGCCCGGCCTGCCAGGGTGCTTACCTTGGCGAGCTGTGTGCCAGAGGTTGCTGACCCCTGCTCTAATTAGACAAGTCAGACAAAGGCATACAGAAAGAAAGTATTTATATCTCCATTTTACAGATGGGAAACTAAATGACTTGTACAAGGTCACACAGATCTGGAAATTGAATCCGTATCTCCTGAGTTCCAGTCCAGTATCTTAACTGCAAAACTGCCCTCATCACAACCTACTAGGTCTTAAATCTTATAATAGTAATTGGAAATATATGTATCTCCTAGAACTGGAAGGGACCTTGAAAGGTCATCAAGTCCAGCCCCCTGCCTTCACTAGCAGGACCAAGTACTGATTTTTGCCCCAGATCCCTAAGTGGCCCCCCTCAAGGGCTGAACTCACATCTCTAGGTTTAGCAGGCCAATGCTCAAACCACTGAGCTATCCCTCCCCCTGATGGTGTTTTCCCAATGAAGTTTTTCTCTCTCTTTCCTCTTCCCTATTTTAGGTCATTGACATTCACTCAGTTGAGCAGCATGGAATGGGAGAAGAGGACAAAAAACTCATCCCTGTTTACCTCAACTCACACAAGGGTCAGAAACAATTGCAGTTCCCTGACCTCTGAGACCTCTCCCTCTATTGACATCCCCAGGCATTCACAAGCCAAGAAGAAGTGGCAGAGCTTTGCTCTTCTCACTCACATTGGTCCCTGAGGTGCAATTGCTCCTTGAGTTCTCTCTGGGTAGTCTGGCTCGGGATTGTTTCTAAGGCCTGGTCTACACTACGTGTTTAAACCGATTTTAGCAGCGTTAAACCGATTTAATGCTGTACCCGTCCACACTACTAGGCCCTTTATATTGATATAAAGGGCTCTTTAAATCGGTTTCTGTACTCCTCCCCAACGAGAGGAGTAGCGCTAAAAT
>NC_133769.1:283395651-283402500 GCF_003597395.2 Chelonoidis abingdonii | reverse complement strand
GGTTAGGGGTTGTTATAAATGTGTATGGGTAGGGTTTTGTGGCCTGCCTTGTGCAGGAGGTCAGACTAGATGATCATATTGGTCCCTTCTGACCTATGAGTCTATGAGTCTATGAAGCCAATTACCTAGTGTGAGTGAAATACATTTACCACAAGCTGTAATATTTTTTTACAATTTATAATCAGATTTGTTGACATCTTGTTGTATTTGAAAACTGAGTGTGTGTAGGGATTTGGTGACTGAAAAAGCAGAGTGGCCTCTGATTTGTTGTGGGCCCATGGCAAATCACTTAGTCTAGCAATAAAATAAAATAGGTATTATAATGCTTGCCTCTGAGAGGATATTTGAGGCATAATGGTTTGTAAAGTGTTTTAAGTTCTTATATAAAAGATGTTACATAAAAGATGAGAATTTTTGGAAGGACATCATAGCTTGGCTTGTATGATTCAATAATATAATTTACTTTACATAAATAAGTTTAAATAGTAAATGAAAATAATATATAACCCATACATTTTGTTGTTCGGGCATAAATCATATGGATTCAACACAATATTACTCAAAGAATTCAAAGTTTGAGTTTAGTTTAGATAACCACCAAATGACAGATTCTTATTTCAAATATATCCTAGCTAACTGGGTCATTTAAGTAGGTACAACTGAACTAAAAAATTGACAAGAACAGACTTTCTCAAGTGCTTTCCAGCTGTTTTTTTTCAAGGCCTCACTGGAACATGAAGTTCAATTGTAGTTATAAATAATGTTTCCTAACTTTTCAGAGCTTTGTGTATATATCACACTGAAAATGAGGAGTAGACTTTTTTTTAAATCTGGAGCAAAGCTTCCCTAAAGTTCTAGTACAAGGTCAACACAGTACTGGATAGATAATCATAAATAATTGTGTACTCTTTGTATGGTTAGAAACTGCCTATCTAGAGCAAATTTATTCATCTGTAAACTCATTGAAAGTGCTGTTTACAAGCATCGGGGTTCCCCTGCCCCTGCTCCAATTTTAATTCTAGACCCCTTCCAATATGGCTTCTGTCTCTTGCACTCATCTTGAAACCTCTCTTGCCAAAGTCTCTACTGACCTCTTCTTAGCCAAATCTCAGAATAAGTGTTCCGTCCCCATTTTCCTTGATTTGTCAGTCACCTTTGAAACAGTCAACTGTGTTCTTCTTCTTGAAACCTTGTCCTCCATTGGCTTCTGGGACTTTGTCTTCTGCTTCCCCCACTGCTCTAATTTGCTCCTTCAGTATGTCCTTCAGAGGATTCTTCTCATCTACCCTCCACCTTTCTCTGAGAACATAACATTATACAGTACAAACTCTAGAAAAAATCTGTGTGTGTGTGTGTGTGTGTGTGTTGTGAGGAGGCTGTTAAGTTGGTATTGAAGTATGTCATATGCTTTTAATATGTTAGTTTTTGGGTGGAATTATATGAATTATTACTATAGAATTCTGTTTGCCATTTCTTAGCACATATTTCCTTTCACAAACAAGGGTCATAATACTGAAGGTAATAACGTTATTAACTCCATTGCCACTAGGTATTATAGGGTCCTCAAAATTGAGTATGATTTGTATGTCATATGCTGTGCAGTATGCATAATATTACTCATACCAATTGACGCAACTGGGTGCAATCACAGTGGAGATTAAATTTTAACTTTGGCTTGTGTCAGTTCAAGTAATAATCTTAACATTAGTTTAGTTTAGTGCTTGTCTTTAGAGTTCCTATTCCTTTTATTTTTATTTGTACACATGTACACTATTGTTTCGCTAAACTTTTCTCTGATCTCTACTGTGATTAGGACATCCAAGGACAGAGCTCAATGTTATTTTTTGTTGACTATTAATAAAAATAGGCCTCTATTCTTCTGAGGTGAGGGGCCGTGCATCTGGTGTATCTGAAACACGGAGTAAAGTATTTTACCTCTGTGGCACTACCAGAGATGCAGAATAAGTGGCGGGGGGTGGGGGGGGGACCTAAAGGGAATTGAAGGATGAAAATCTGTGGGGATCCTAACATAATAGTGCAAAAGATCTTAAATTACTTTATAAAGTTGCATAAGAACATAAGAACAGCCTTACTGGGTCAGACCAAAGGTCCATCTAGCCCAATATCATGTCGTCTGACAGTGGCCAATGCCAGGTGCCCCAGAGGGAATGAACAGAACAGGTAATCACCAAATGATCCACTCTCTGTCACTCATTCCCAGCTTCTGGCAAACAGAGGCTAGTATGCTTTACCAACTGAACCACAGCTCATGTTGTGCTGTGTGGAAGGACTGCCCCTCCAATCATCTACCCTGAAGCTGACCTTCAGCCACTGGTGCATCAGTAAATTTGCTACTGTTGGCTCACTGTCCTTAGCCTATAATCTCACATAGAAGAGCATCAATTTGTGCGGTGTCAACATCCTTAACTGCATGATGATTAACCTGAGGATCAGCCACAGTTTTGGAAGTAGGGGCACGTGCTGTTTATTGTTACTCTTCCCCAACAGTTCTGCCCTGCTCATTTTTCTTCACATGCCTTGGGTTATCTACCTCTTTTTGAGAAGAGAAATGTGGCCACTCTGAAAGTCTAAGTGGCATTTTCATAGAGTTTAAGGTGAGAATATATTGCCAGATTCTCCATTCTGACCTCCGGTATATCAGAGACCACTGACACCACCTAGCCTCCATGCACTAAACCCAACAACTAAATGAAATATTAAAGCCCACAGGACTTTTATGTGCCACATAATCATTTCCCTGCTATCGTGGGTGCCTTCTGCACAGTGTATATGTAAGATATTAAACTCTTTTTGTGTGTGTGCTTGGATGATAGTACAGCGTCTTGAATCATACCCAAACCAAATTGTTCCTTATAGTGCTATATATTACAATAATTTCATGTTTGTAACACTTTAGGTAGACACTGGCTATCTGTTCCAAAGAGAAGGACTTAGGAAGTGCTTATATTTATATATATTTTCCTTGGATCTATTAGAAAAAATCTGTAGATATTATTTATCTTGTTTCAGTGCTTTATTTATTTCCTTGTTGCCAATATTTCCCTGAATATGAATGTCTTTTCTGCTAATCTCCATAGATTTCTCTGGTCATTTGGCATAATGCTTAGAGAAAAATGAAAACTAATCTTCTTGCAAGATATAATAGCTGTAGCTGAACAGCATCTTGCAGATCGTGGTCTTAACACAAAGACAGAGAGATGAGGACTATGAATTGTGAATTTTCAGTAGAAACTTTGGATAGGATTGGGTATTTTTCTGGAACTGCTGCCAGAAAGCACAAAGACAAAGAGATACTGCAACTTTTACAGTAAAGCACCTCAAAGGGTTTCATTATTCCTAAAATGACAGTCTCATGATCTATATAATAAGATTGCAAGATTGTCACTCTCTGTCATCCTGAACCCTATGTCTGTAGAGTCACTGTGAAGTAATGGAAACAGTTACGAGCATGGCTGAGGGCTCTTTTTGCTCAGAGCATCCGCAGGTTGAATCATCAGTGAGTATTGCAGTCTGTTACTGTTCAATTTTTAAGTTCTTAACCATTTTAACTTTATGAACAACACTTATACAGTGTATAGATACAGTATGGCATGATCTATTCCATGCCAAGAGTCCTAGACTACTGTGATATCAGAGGTAGCTCAACCAATCACTGTGCTTATTATATACCTAATTTGCATGCAACAGTTTAATTGATTGTATTAGGGAGATTGCACAGATGGTAGATTACTTTGCCCAACCACTACACAAATCTACCACAACCACCCTAGAAGCAAATCAACACAACACAACCAGCATACACAGTTACGCTAAATACACATAGCTCCTCACTGCAGCGCACAGACCACATTCACCAGCTACAAAAATACACATAACTCTCGCATCACAACACAACCAGCCAACATAATAACCCCAAACACCCATAGTCCCTTATGGCTTAGCATGTACCCTTCCTTTAGGATCTGCATACATCAGTCAAATCAGTGAGAATAACATAACCCACAGTCAATTCAACAGAAAACTCCGTAGTGCAAACAATGCACCCAAACAAATCAAGACAAAATCAAGACAAAATATTGCTAGACACAAAAAAACATAATCACCCACAAAGCAACACAACCAGCAGACACAATAACTCCATACACACATAGCACCTGTTATTTCCTATCAACACAAATCTCCCTAAAGACTAACAGATTTATTTGGGCTTAAGCTTTTGTGGGTAAAAACCATCTGAGGAAGTAAGTTTTTTACCCATGAAAGTTTATGCACAAATAAATCTGTTAGTCTTTAAAGTGCCAACGGATTCCTTGATGCCACAGCTACCCCTACAAATCTCCCTGCACAATCCCCCCCACACAAACATAGCTCAATACAAAACTTCCAGCACAACACACACACTCTCCCACAATGACTCGTACTTACCATAAAACCACAAACTTCAGAAGTAAAGCCATGGGTCATCACTAATTTAGTATAACTGCCATGCATATGTAGTCAGGATACTATTGATTTTTGATACCCTATATTTTTGTCTTTATGGTAAGTATGAGTGATGCTGAAACAACATATGCTATATTTATATAAGGCATATTGTTTTAATTATGCAGAAAAAATTGTGCAAAGTCCTCAACAACATTTCATTCCGTAAATAGGGACTTTGGTTTTGCCATAGCAATGCAAAGCTTTGGTCTAACAAATTTGGTATTCTGACTAAAAATAGTGATACTTAAAATGAAAAAAAAAAAGCCCCAATAATAGAAAAGTCCAATTATTCAATACTGCATATAAGAAGGGGAAGAATTCCATGAACACTTTATGTCTCCACTCTCTTGTCCTTTCTGTCATCACTTACCCCCGGGGCAAAGAGAATGCAAAATGGGTGCAAAATGTTATCATTTTCATATGATAGTATGTTTTATTCATGTTATACAGTGTAAATGACTAAACAGGGTGCTAGGCAGTAGAGAATCAAGCCTTAGAAATGTGTGTTATTGGATGAATTGTGGAACCTTTTCAATTACATAGTGATGTACAGTACAAGTACAAGTACAGGCTGATTTAAAATATTTATATTTAGTATTACACAGTAATTGTCCAAAAACTGTAGTATCGTTGTGGTAAACTAAAATGCTTTAGACCACTAGTACTGTAGACATAGTTTTTCCTCTTTACTCTCCATGAAATCAAAGCAGTAGCAGCAAATAAAAACAAATTAAAATTGGTTATGGTCTGGTGAGTTACTGATGTATGAATACAAACTTTGAAACATTTGAAAAGTGAAAGTGCCAAAGGCACAGCTGAATTTATGGATTTATAAGACCAATAAGTATTTTTATTATTAGTTTTAAATGTAACTGCCAATAAAAATGCATCATAACAATTAATTAGACTTACAGTGACATAATGATGACAATTCAGCAACACGGAAATAATCATGTTAAGGAAACAAATTCACCCAGCCATGCTATCAAAGCAACAGAAAGCCTCTTTTACCTCCGTGGAACATGCCCTTACCCTTTCTCAAAAATCTACCAAATAAAATCTTTCACAGTTTGTTGTTAATTTGTTTTCCTCCAGCTCCAATAGAAAGGAAGGCATGTCCAGCATTTATGAGACTAGCCCATGACTTCAGAGACCCAGGTTTGATTCCTAGCTCTGCCACAGCTTTCCTGTTTAACCTTAGACAAAAGTCTAGGCTAGAGCCACAAAGTGGATTTATGGTATGTCCACACAGAAGCTTTGAGATGTAATTTGCAGCTCAGATAGATGTACACATGCTAACTGTGGTCAAGCTAACACCTCACAATAGCAGTGTGGCCATGGCGACTTGGGCTAGTTCTCTGGATACATATTTGGGCAGTGAGTCTGAGCAGCTACCGCACTACTTTTAGTCACTAGCTTGAGTACAGATACATAAGTGCAGTGCATGGGGAGCACTAGGTACCCAAGAATGGGATTCACAGAAGCAGGCATACTGAGCAGAGAGCCACCAAGACTAGTCAGTAGGAAATGACAAGGAAAGGGCTCAGCCTGACACCTTAGATATCTGACTCGGAGGCAGAAAGATGCACCTCCCTTGTGAGGCTGCAAACCCTCTCCTGAAGATGGGGCTCATGTGCCTTTCTTGCAAAAACAAAGAAACAAGCACGGTGGTGCTCAATGTTAATCAGGATGGAAGAATTTGGCCCTATTTTATTAAAAATGAAAATAATACAAAAGCTGAATATCAGTCCCTTATAAATATTTTAAAAAGATAGCACCTGATCTTGCACTTCTTAACCAAGCGAAACTCTCCTTTAGATCAGAAATTGAGGATTAAGCACATACAATGCATATTTTTCAGTGTGACACAGTGGAGGGTGGTACATAAGTTTCATGACATGCCATAAACAACAGGAATGTCTAATAAAGTGGTTGTAGAGGGTGGAGAAGATTAAGATTGTGAGTTTAGTTAGGAACACTTGTGGAAAGTACACTACTATATTTTTTTTTTCCACTTTGATTCCTTTAAATTGAAATTGCCCTGTATAGTAATACAAAATATGCACCTAGGGCTTAAGCTACAGTTGCTGAACTTTCATTATTGTTGGACATTAAATTTGGATTTCCTTGTTTCTGTGTGATCAAAATTTCATTGTTAGCATTTTATCATTTAGTATGTGTTGTGATGGGGCAAGGCCAGATGGCTACAGTAAAGTACTGAGAAACAGGTATGTTAGCCCCAGGTTAAACAAATCCCTAGGACCCTGGTAACCAAATGGCAGTTGCTCCAGGTTAATCAAGGCACCTGGAGCCAATTAAGATCTTTCTAGAAGGCAGTAGAGA
>NC_133769.1:283298411-283384882 GCF_003597395.2 Chelonoidis abingdonii | reverse complement strand
AAGAGCATTCGTGTTGAGGAGCTGTGAGCCAAGGAAGGCAAGGAGCTGAGAGTAGATACTGCTGGAGGATTGAGGAGGACAAGCGTTATCAGACACCAGGAGGAAGGTCCTGTGGTGAGGATAAAGAAGGTTGTTGGAGAGACCATAGGAAGTAGCCCAGGGAGTTGTAGATGTCATGCAGCTGTTACACGGAGGCACTATAGACAGCTGTGATCACAGGGCCCTGGGCTGGAAACCGGAGTAGAGGCGGCCCGGGTTCCCCCAAACTCCTAACTCCTGATCAGACACAGGAGGAGCTGACCAGACTGCGGGTTCCACAAGGGAAGATCACTGAGGTGAACAAATCCGCCAATAAATGCAGACCCACCAGGGCTAGAGGAGGAACTTTGTCACAGTGGGTATAGGGTTACAATTAATTACTTATGTGCTACAAAATTGTGTTAGGGGTAGCAATTTGTTTTAATGAAGCCAAGACAAAAGCTTTATCTTCACTAATGAAAAAAACATGTGGTTTTACCAGGGAGATTGGTAATGTGTATTAACTATCCTTCTATAAACCCTAGTGGAGACTAGACATTGTAATTTTTTTACCATAAGATAGTGAAGTTAGGTCAACAATGTACCTCCACCCATGGTTCACCTGATCAGGCTACATAGAGGTTAAAAACTACAGGACCTTGTCTCCACTAGGGCTCTATAGTGGACTAGCTAATTTACATTATTATCTTGCTGGTTTTTTTCAACCAAGAAATTTGTATTTGCAGTGAAGATGCAGCTAAAATGTAAGTGGACAAGAAAGCAACTCCATGTTTGAGAGGTCAGTCATAGATCTAATTTCACAAGAACAATAGAAACAACACAGACCCTGTGTAATAAGCCTCTGTCCCAAATCTGGACCTTAGGCGTCCAAAATCTGGGTGCTTAGCATGACCTCCAAGCTTAATTACCAGCTTGGATCTCATCTCGCTGCCACCAGTCAGGATTCTGATACCTGATAAACCTCGCTGGTCTCCCCAAAGCTTTCCTGGGGACCCCAAGACTTCAGATTGCCCTGCCTGAGCCTCCAACCAAGGAAATAACCCACTTCCCTTTCTGCTCTTTACTTCCTCCCAGATTTTCCACCCTGGGGATACTCGGAGATTTCCCTGCTTCAATCCCTTGAAACACAAAACAGAGAGAGACGATTATTCTTCCCCCCTCCTTTTGCTCCCCCCTCCCAGTCTTTCCTGAGAGAGACAGTATCCTGGCACAGAGATTCCTATCCCCCTGGCTGAACAGGAAAAGAAAATCCAACAAGTTTTAAAAAGAAAGCTTTATATAAAATAGAAAAGAAAAAACACATGACATATCACTG
Organism: Chelonoidis abingdonii; assembly: GCF_003597395.2. Classification (NCBI taxonomy): domain Eukaryota; kingdom Metazoa; phylum Chordata; order Testudines; family Testudinidae; genus Chelonoidis; species Chelonoidis abingdonii. The sequence goes on along the minus strand of NC_133769.1, from coordinate 283,383,528 downwards.
CATCAAGATGACATAACACAGGGCTATTGCTTTAAAAGAAGAATATGAAAATCAACCTATTCCAAAAGATATCCATTTAAACATTCCAGCAACTCCACACATGTAAATACAAAAGACATATAAAAACCTATTTGCTTTTCGCTTTTGTACTCACAACTTGGGAACAGAAGGGTAGAAAGAAGCTTGAGATAGGAAAAAAAAAGCTCTTCACTCATAGCCGAGAGAAAACAAACAGACAACAGAAAAAAAAGACAAAACACACCCAGAAGTTCCCTCCCTCACTTTGAAAAATACGGTTTCCTTATTGGTCCTCTGGTCAGGTGTTTGGTTCCCTTTGTTAACCCTTTACAGGTAAAAGAAACATTATCCCTTAGCTATCTGTTTATGACACCCTGAAATAAATTAACCAATGATCAGATTCTACAAAGAAATATGTATATATTCATGTGAAAGGTTATATTGCAGTTAATGGAGTACTGTATTAGTAATATGTTTAGACTCTTTGTCTTTCGATCATATTTCAATAATTTCAGAACAGCATCATCAACAATTAATCATTAATATAATTATAACATAAGAGTGTGCTTCAAAAAGCTGGCTTTAAAGAACTAGATTCAATAAATATAATTTTTAGTGCTAATAACAGTGTTAACAAATATTTCCTTCTAATTTCATTCTTGTCTTCCAGGGGATAATATGATGTTCCATTCCTGTATCTTCTGGGAGTTATTCCTTAAATTATTCTCTTAACTGGAAAAAAAAATCACTGATTTCCCTGGAGATCATTTCACAAAAAAACAGTGAATTAATAGTATGCATACTATTATTATTTATTTAGGGCTAGATTATGACTAGACCTAACACAACCTTTCATGGGATTAAGGGGCCGTAAACCACCATTCCCTAAACTCCCTAGTTAGGATTACTTGGATCATGGGGCTTGGTCTTGAGGATGAGGGGTAGGCAGAGAAGGGCAGAGCCATATCTTTTTATCCCTTCTATATGCCAGTCAGCAGAACTTCCTCCAAAATTCCCACCCTTTCCTCCACATGAATGGAGAGTTTACACACGAGTTAGATAAGCAGAGGTCTTAGCAAATCTCTTGCAGGCTTCATGGCAGAAGTGGGTCTTCAGGAGGGATTTGTAGGAGAGAGAATTGAGTGAGGTTTTGTAAATGCATTCCATACAGACAGAGCAGCATGGAAGAAATATATTTATACATTTCTCATGCTTTTCTTTTCTAATCTCATGGGAAGTCCTACATTTCTAGTAGTAAAAATTTATGTTTGGGAAAAGATGTATCTAACTTTTTGATCTACTCAGTAATATCTGACCTCAAGAGGTAGTTTATGCTATTAAATATTATTTTCTTAGCAGCATTGCTGTTTTGTGATGTTAAAAAACATTGCAGTGTGGAACAATACATGGAGAACATCTGCAAAAAAGATGCATTTTAAATGGTTTTGTGAATATATGCCCTGTGGGTCAGACATAACTGTAGAAATCTCTTTGAAAGAAACCTGAGGTGACAGCTGAGGGAGCACACTAATTTAATAACAGTTGATGAATTAAGAAACTGTATTATTTTTTAAAATCACTTAGGAAGTCTCCTCTCAATCCCCTTGGTTCCTTGGGTGATTCTTCTGGACAGCATGTCAAAAAGATTTGGAAACACATAGCCTATACAAAGCACTGTGTCTGGTTTAGCCTCTTTTTCACTTTCTAACAAGAATTACATCAAAGCTTTGTATTTCTGTTTCAATATATGCTGTCCATATAAGATCTAATCGCTTGTGGGGAAAATGTGGACGATGACAGGAGTCTTTGAAAAATTGCTTGTTTTAACTGAATATGTAATCTTTTGGAACCTGTAATTTTTCAGCAGATGTCTTATTACAGAAAAAATAATGCTTTCATGATATAAAAGACAAAGATTCCCTGATGATGATGATCCTCTATTTTACATTTAGATATAATAGACTTCTCTAAAGCCTCTATGATTTTCAGTATAAAAGATAGCTCTGAGGTTGGTAACTTAGTCTGAGTACAGCAGCATGTTCCAGTAAAGATTAAGGTAGATGATATTTGCTCTATTTCTGGTATTTGTTTTTATCCCAATGTTTGCAAAGAATTGAAAACTCCAAGTACTTTACATTCTTCTCAACTTTTCCAAAAGTTGTGAGTTATAAATCTCTCATAAGACTGTTCCCTTTCTGGTAAAGGTGATTCCAGGACCTGGATTACTTGATATGGAAGTAGTATTATCTAGTGGTTAGAGCACAGGACTGGGAACCATCCAGACTCAGCCAAGGAGGTGCATCTAGGCAAAATGGAGGTGATATTAGTGGGAAGGGGAAGGCTCTGGAGAGTATGGCAAAGGTGATTCCTGCCACGTTTTTGAGGGGCAGCAGAGGTCATCCACCATTTGTCCATGATTTGGGGTTTCATGATTTCGGGTTGCTTGTGTACCTCCAACAGTTTCTGGAAACTCAAGTGGAATTAGTGGCCATATTTTTTTCCACTTCATAAAATTAAGCAATTTCAACTGTTTCTATTGGACCTGGATCTCATCAGTGTTGTCTTTGACTTTTTGATTTCTAGAATGGATTATTGCAAGGAACTCTTCATGAGGCAATCAGCCACTAAGGTGAGTAAGGTGGCTGCTGTCTAACTGAGGGATGTAAAAAATAGGAAATGTCATTATATATACTTTCTTAAACAGGAGGTGTTTATTATAGAAAACAGGAACAACTAGAGACACAAACAAATGTTTCTATGAAGATTGAGTTACAACTTTGTCTCGAGTGTTTACCAGAGACGACAACCTATCTGAACCTCTGTACTGCACACAGAGACATGTAGGGGTTCAATAGTATACTGCATGTAAATATATAATTAAAAGGAGCATGTCACACCAATTCTCAGTTGCTTTCAAGTTGTTGATATTGGCTTGAGTCATGATTATCTGAGACATGAACTACCTCCTCATCTAATAACTGTATTAATACTTAACACTTACATAACAACTACAGCACAGAGCTGCCCAAGTTCACACAGCAAAAATCAGTGGCAGAGTTGGTCTCTTGCCCCCGCAGCAAACATGTTATTTATTAGACCACAGCTGCTCCTTATCCATATTCCCACCACTTCTGATGTCAATTTGGGTGTGCAAGGTGGGGATGGAATTTTCAAAAGCATTCAGTGTTGTCCTGAATCTCCTTCCATTGATATAAATAGGAATTCTTCCATAGGTTTCAATGGGAAGAAGTGAGGCTAGTGCTGAGTATTTTTGAAAATCTCATCTGAAATGTCCGGTATTCAGAAGATCCTAAGATAACGTCCTTTCCCTGTCCCACTTTTCTGCTCACTATCTTTACCTCTGCAGAATCAGGGAGACGAGGGTAGCATGCCCCCGAGGAAGAAAATACCCTTGTATGGCTTCAGTCTCTTTTCAGATGCAAAGGGAAATATGGTGTCCACAGCTATTACTTTAAGGTATTTTCTTTATTTCTAATATAAATAGAATCTTTTTTATATTCTGGTTACTCTTTGGCACATGTTCATTAGAATATATTTAGCAACTAAGTTATTTTTCATAGTATGAAGGAGTATAAATAGCATTGCAGTAAAATATTAATAGTGCTACAGTACTACATAACTGTAAATTAAATACTTCAAGTCTCTCAGTGGATGTAGTCTGCAAATAGGAAATAGGAGAATCTTAACACATCACAATCCTTTAAGGTACAGAGTTGCCAAATCCTCACCCATCTGCTCCCTACAATAGCTGAAATCCAATCCCCAGAGACAATCCAGTTCCTAAACAAACTCCCCTTCAACTATTTTTCACATCTAGATGCCATCCCTTTACAGTCCGTAGTCTCCATCCCTAATATCCATCTTTGCCCATTTCTCTAATCTGAGTTAATGTCCCTCGAGCCTACTCTGCCATTATTATAATGTGCTATTTAAATAGCACCCATAGTGATCTAGGCACTTTGCTGACATGCAAGAGGACAAGAGACATGCCCCAAAGAACTTTCAACCTAAAAAGACAAAATGTAGATGACAGGAATTAAAACATAAAATCAAACATAAAATCAAAGCATATAGAAGTGGTGAGGTTCAGTAGTGGTTTGTTAGCTTCATACCTTTGCTCAGTGTTGTTTTTGCTCTTCCTATTTATAATTTTGCATTTAAACAGTAGGGAACATAAACCATATTTTTGGGTGATTTAAGCTTCTGAAGCTTCTATTTAAAATGCTTTTGGTTTTTATCATGGTTGCCACCTAATCCCAGTCGTTATAAGAGAACCAAAGGCATGCAGTTGGATTGGTACTGTGAACTGCTAAAAATTCACAGATGAGTAGGATCACTTATGCCAGGACTGTGAGTATCTGCTGCTACTGTAGTAGCTTCTTCTGACAGAAGCAGACGGTTTCTTCTAACTGTTTCAGGGTTAGACTTATAAAGGGACTACCTCCACTAGCCGGAGTTGCCCGGGGGAAGTGGGGGTATTTTGCCCCAGGCCCTGGGCCCCACAGAGGCCCCCACGAGAATATAGTATTGCAACTTTTTTATGGAAAGGGCCCCTGAAACTGCTTTGTCCCAGGCTCCCTGAATCCTCTGGGCAGCCCTGCCACTAGCTGGTCTTTTTCATTCTTCTCCCCAAGGCTGGCAGTGGGCAGAGGATGTAAGGTACCCAGTGCATGGAGCAGCTTCTAGCAGTGGAGAAGGATCTCCTACTCTGCCATTCCTTCCTGCTAAATGCTGAGAGCATTGCACAGGAGAAAGAAAAGCAACTATGGCAATTATTATCTTGATGATATTTTTCTTGGGAAAGGAGATAATCAGAGCTGACTAGGAAGGAAAGCACATTTTCCATCATTCTTTAAAGGATCACAACCATAAAAAAAATTAGGTTTGGCCTGAATATGTGGAATAACATGCACGAGGGCATTTCAGATTTCTTTTTTTCCTGTAATGGTTTATATGTCTCTGATGGGGTGTGCAAACCCGTACTGGTCAGGGAGGGTTAAGGAGCTGCTGTGGGCTCAATCAGTCCCTCCCTGCTTCCACTGTAAGACCTGTAAATTTGGAGGTAGGTAGTTAAAAAGCACACTGTCAGCTCAGTTGGATCTTGAATGGGAAGGAGAGCAGATTTGCAGCTCATATGTGTGAGAAACCTGGGCAGAGCTAGAACTTGATAGGAATCTGGTCAGCCAGGGCCTCCCTGAGAAAATGTATGCCTGACATAGACTGTTGATTTATCACCAGGAACCTGTTGGTGGGGGTTAAGAAAGCTCCTGCATTGGGACCTGTCTGAAAGGAAGGGTCTGGAAACTGAGCTCAGTGGGGCTGAAGATTCTTTTGGTTTGTGTTTATGCTGTACATTGACTTGTGCAATCTGCTATCAGTGAATTGCCCAGAGGAATAAGCCACATCTGTAACTGAAGTGTGCTGAAGACTATTGGGTAAACTGAGGCATGACTGCTGCAGTGCTCCACTACACCATGAGGGGGCATGCAAGGATGACCCCTTCTCCACAGTTTATCAGATAGTAACACTGATACTGTGTCCATTATGTTCAAGTTGCACACTGCACAACAGAAACTTGCTAATAATATATGAAACAATAGGATTTTCATGTCACAGTGATAAAGTCAAGTGCCCAATTATTCATGGATTTGCAACCACATTAAATATGAATGTTAAAATGGAAATTTCAAAGATTTGACAGAGAACAGCTTAGTTACACGGATAAATGTTATCTTTCCATGTACTTGTTTCATGAAAAGGACACTTGTAATTTCTACACAGCTTAGAAATGAGGACAAAGAATTAAAGATGAAAAGACATGAAAACAGCAGTGATATCTGGAAGTTAAAGGATAAGTTATATTTCTTATTTTAAGACATACATTTTTAGACATAAGGCTAAGTTGAAGTTGGTATTTAATATCATTACATATTTCTTTGTTTCCCCTAGAAGATGCATGAGTCTATTCTCTGACCCATGTCTAAAACTTGAATTGTGCAAAATATTTACTAAAAGTTAAATATTTTTGTCCTCCATCCACCATTGTAGTTGGAAAGGAGGTTCTAAGGCGTTGTTTTCTGTCTGTACTAGAATCTGCCTACTGTGTGTGTGCATGAGTGTGCTTGCACATGTGTGCGTGTGTCTATCCATTTGTGCATTAATCTTGCTGATGATCCTAGTGTATTCACAGTTCAGTTCTTACTCTCCAGCAGCTATTGCACATGTGTACATCAGTCATGCTTCACACAAAATCAGTTGAGGTTTACAAGCTGCCTGTTGTGCCACCAGTATAAGCTTCAAAACAGTTCTGGACTGTGTATAGGACACAGAAAGTGGGGAGGAGAAATGCACTATGAGACCAAACAGTGTCCAGGAGGCACTTATGATGGTGGATATTGTGAGTGGTATTAGAGTATAGTGTTATTGGGTGTCACCCAATGACTCTATTTCAGGTAACCTTACAAGTTCTCTTTAGTTTAATTGACCAATTAGATCTTGGAGAATTGTTTGTGGTGCAACTCTATTTAGGGGTGGAATATTTTATTAGGAAAAACAGTTTCTCTCCTAAATCTCTGACTGAATAATTTCTGGAGCACAGAGCTGCTGCTACAGTTTAGTTTCTGCCGGAGTATAGGCTGCAAATAAATTAATGTTTCATAACCAGCACTCACATAGGAGGTGAGCTTCAGCTTCAGAAAAATCAGATAGATGAAACGTACCCTCCCCAAGAACAATAGGGAATAATCACATCAGTAAATAATCAATTGATGGGTCAAACAGCTACTCACAGTGTGACCTGTGGAATGCTAACCTGTAACACACAGAAGCAGGGAAACTGAGGGGTGCAACATGGGGGGTTTTAAAAGAAAGGGAATCTCACCTAACATGATGATGGTTTTCAACACCTAAGACATATAAAACAACAACAAACAGGAACTATGTGAGGGGAAAGGTTTCTTTCTGTGAATAGCCTGGGTTTGGAATCTCACATGAGAGTTCAGAGCCAAGGTTTACTCTTGCAATATGTACGATTTTGGTTTCATTTCTACAGCTAAGCTAAGAATGCCTTATTATGTATTGTGTGTGTGTTATGTTTGAGAACCAAAGACTAATTATGGGCAGCTGGCCAACTTTTTAGTTTGACTAGCTGACTGACATTGTTAAACAGACCTAATTTTCTAGTGTAGACCAGGCTTCAGAGTGCTTTATCTGTGAGTTGAGACAGGTCTGAATAAAGGAGAGAACATTAGGAGCATTTTCAAACATGTAGAGCATTGTGAGGATGTATTTTTTCCTTTAATATTGAACAATGGAAAGCATTCCAAACTCTAATTTTTGTGTATACTATTTTAGGATATAGCTGGATGCTTTTCTGGGGTTTGTTAATGTTAATCAGTAATCATCCTCTTCATAGGCTCTATCTTGTACAATATTTATCTGTTTTATACAATCTGAAACTTCTAGCCACTGAAATGGTGCAGTATAAATACATGCATCATTGACAGAGGAGGATGAAGATCTCATAGACATTGCTATAATTGGCAATGATTTTTTTCCCGTATGGATCACTTGCAACTTTGCATATCATCTTTGCACAAAAACTATTGTTTGAGGATTTATATTAATAATGTAAACTGAAATTTTGGGAAGCAATGAGAATTCACATGGACTTCTACTGAAGTAGGTATTTGGACTGCTTCAGTAGAAGCAGATTGGACTCTGGCAATCTGGAAAGTGCCAGAGTCCAAATGGTTAAAATAATTACAGAGAATGAAGCCATAAAAAGTTAATGAAACATCTGTTACATTGGTTTAAAACACAGACACAAGCAAAGAATTAGCAACAAAATGCTGCTTATCCTTACATGTTAAAAGCATACAGTGAGTTCTCAGATATGGATATCAGTGAGGATCACCATTTGGTACACATATTATTATTTTAAAATATATCCCTGTTAGCATTTGAAAATTCCCATCCTACATCCAAAATGTTTGATGTCAAGTATTAAATGGGTTTTGGAAACTGAATAGATTTATTGCACAGGTTTATATAGTTTTATGTTAACTCTTGTGAGTTGAATCTTTGGCCAGTTTTCTACAAAGGATGCTGCTGTGCAAAGACTGATGAGTGCATGCAGTAGTTTAACTCTATTGCGGAGGTAGGAATAAACAATAAAGGATAAAATGCCAAGTTTTCTGTGAAGAAAAGAGTATTGGAAGAGCATTTCTACCATCACTATCTTTATGCCTTTGCTACTTTCACACATCCTGTAATGTCTTACCATCACGTAGGGTGTTTATTTGATTTCATGAGTATAACATTGTGACCCAATACACCTCAATTTTATCTTTTTCTTGTTCCTGTTGACACCTCCCCACACAACCCAATGGCCATACACCACACTAGGAAAGGACAACTTTGCCTTTGACTGAGACTGAGCAAGGAGTTTAGGGCCCATAAATTCTTTACACTTTAGTACTTCTTCAGTACTAAAAGATTGCAGGATTTTTTTCTGCTTTGGGACAAGCTGCTTGTAACACTCATGTAACAGGAGAATTCCTTAAAAGAAGATTTATTAAAAACAAATAGGAAAAAGTAATTGAAAGTAAAAATAGCTGATAATTTTGCATTGGAATGTTTTCTAAAGGAAAAATGTGATTTCTGAGGGCATGGCTACACTTGCAGATGTAGAGCGCTTTGAGTTAAACAAGCCTTCAGAGAGAGCAGTAGGGAAAGTGCTGCAGTCTGTCCACACTGACAGATTCAAGCGCACTGGCATGGCCACATTTGCAGCAGCATTGGGAGTGGTACATTATGGACAGCTATCCTAGTATCCAAGTGATTGCAATGTGCTTTTCCAATGGAGAGGTGGGGTGGAGTATAACAGGGAATGTGTTGTGTGTATGCGGGGGGGGGGGGAAGAGAGAGTGATTTTTTGGGGAGCTGAGAGCATTACCGCATGCTGTCTTGTAAGTTCAGACAGCAGCCGACCTCCGTTCTCCCCCCTGCCTCTCTCTCTCACACAGCATTCCACACTAACGGTTGCTTTGTCTTGGAGCAGATAAGCATGCCAGATGTCAGTAATGGAGCTTTGAAAGGGCATATCCGCATTCCTGCAGCGATTCAAAAACAATTACAAGAGTGGCCAATTGACTTAAGGGGATTATGGGATGTTTCCAGAGGCCAATCAGAGTGCAGTAATGCAACATCTCATTCATACTGATGCCCAGGCGTTGTAGCCAAGGTACAGCAAACATTATTCCACTCACTGAAATGGAGTACCAGAAGCACTCTAGCTGAAGAGTCAGAGTGCTCTACGTGCCTTGCCATTGTGGACAGGTTGGGAGTTAGGGCACCGAGAGCTGCTTTAATGCGCTTTAACTCACAAGTGCATCTAAGCCCTGAAAAACTGTAAGTTTCCACAAGCACATTTTGATTTTCTGAAAATGTTTTGATTTTTTTCTAAGGAAAATTAAAATAAAAAATTTTGTATCAGGTCAGGTCAGTTTGACATTAATCTGATATTAATCCCCTTCAGCTTCCGTGGAGCCTGATGGGATTTGTTGTATAGTGCCTCATGCCCCCATTTTCCCCTCTTACCTAAAGTCCCTGGTTGGACTACATCTCCCATAATACATGACAGTCTACCATCTCTTGAATCACTGCAGTTCATCATGGGACATACAGTTCACCTGAAGATCCTCATCAATAGAGAACAATGGGGACAAAAGACTCTCAAACTACACATCCCAGCAGATCAGGCCGATACAGTTCCCTGTGGAAATGAGCCAAAATGAAAAGTTTTAATTCTGTTAGACAAAGAATAATAAAACTATAGTTTCAATTTGGGAATGTCTGAACGTTCCATTTAGAACTTTATGGTTTTTTTGTTCCATGAAATATATTTTATGTTTTTACTTTTCATCCTGATTTGAGATGAAAAAAATATCAAAATATTAAATATCTTGCTTGGCACAAATTTTGGTTGCGGAAGAACTCGAATTTAAACAAAATTAATGGTTTGCTTAGCATATCTAAACTAAACTAGATAAAATTGTGTGATCTTTAGGACAAGGACCATCTTTTTGAACTATGTAGAACACAATGCACAATGGTGTCCTGGTTCATGACTGGGGGTTCTAGGCAGTTGCTCATGTAAGAGAAATAGCATATATGGGAATACAGATGTAAGCAGAGTCAGGATGAGCTGTACCCTGACATCTGGTGGTGAAGTATGGGAAGTGTGGAAAGAATGTCTGGAATGCAAAATCTCAAATATTTGCATAGGCACGCCTAACCCATCCCAGACTGCCGAGCTGTGGGTGCTTTGTGACAGAAATGACTCAACCTCAGTTGGTGTACTTGCTAGACAAGGGACATGGTTCCAACCCTGTGAAGGAGAGAGTGGGGAAGTAATTTGTGCTGGTGGTGCAGGCTCCTTGTGGATTAGACAAGCATCAGTGCGACTCTCCTGCCTCTCCACTGTGGAAGTCAGGTTGATTTTATTCCCTTAACGCTCTAGATACAGGTTGCTGAGTGAACTTGAGCTAAGGTCACTAAGGTTCCGGGGTATTGCAGGGATTGGGTAGGGCGTTCGGTGGTTTGCAAGTCAGCGTCGTCAATACTGGCCTACTATGTGCTGAAGACAAAAAGAGCTGAAATCAAAAGAAGAGCTGAAATACTGAAGCTGGAAGCACTGAGTAGCTGTGCTAAACTAGTTGGGCGCGACTGAAGCATATGTGGAATCAGAGCAGCTGGCAGAGAGTGGAGGCAGTTATGGGATGCTGGAGCGGACCACAGGACAGCGCGGTGGAAAATGTGGAGCGGCTGGCAGGACCGAGTAGTGCTGGGCGTGTGAGCAGCCCACAGACGGATGCGGGCGGGCAGCAGGTTTGGCTGGACAACTGGAGCAGTCTCACGGAGGCAGCGGTGAGGCGGAGCAGTTTGAGGACGGCCGGAGGAGAAAGGTGGGAGGCGGCTGTAAGGGGCGGAGCAGTTCGTGAAGAAGGCGAAGCAGAACCCACGGAGTAAGGCAGGGCAGTTGGCCCTGCGACCACGTAAGTGTCCCCTTTCACCCAGGCTGGGGGGGGACCTTATAGATAGGACTCTTTGAATTAGTGGTGGCATTGACAGAGACTTTTGGGTTGAGACTTTGGAAGTAATGATAAGACCCTAAGAAAAAGAGCATTGCTAAAATTACTTGGGGTGGCTTTATGGTTTGTAGTTAGTCCAACTCTGGTTTGTGGTGTTCTCCAATGGAATGCCCGCATTGTTCCTTCCTTTAAGACAAGATTCGCGTACACTCAGACTCCGCTGCTTGCAGAAAGGGGAGTATTGCCTCCTAGAGGCGTGCCGGGGGTGTGTATGTAAGTGTCCCAGGTCACTGGGTGGGGGCTCGAGCCGGTTATGCCTTGTGTTATTGAAACGGAACCCCTGGATACTGAACCTGGCCCTTGTTGCTGCCACCTCAGAGGGGCAGAAGGGTTACACAGATATTATATAAATTACAGTTATTTTATTTCTTACATGGGCTTATTTTTGATAGAGAAAAGTCAATTTAAAACCTATCAACATGAAGAATCCAGAAGAGATTAGCTGTTTGATTTATAATCTAGTTTGCAAATAGAGAAAAAAATACTGTATATTATCTTGTTTGTGAGAAGAATGAGGCACTGATAATATGTACACACTTGTTTTATTTTATTTTCTGATGGTTGAACATACAGTGGAGGGTTGTTACCAGCATCTTTGCAATAATCTGTTTTTATAAAATTTTGGAGAGGTCAAACTTTCCATGAACTGGTGACAATGTGTTATCTCAAGACTTTTTCACCTGGATGAGGCCATGTTAGCTTGCTCAAAAGTGGTCTCATGTTCTATACTTTTGATGATTTTTTTTTTGGAGGAGGGAGTCATATAGCTAATCTCTGTGGTATGTAAACCTCAAATATATTTTTAATTACTGGCTTAAATGGGACTTTTCCAAATTAATGATAGCCAAGGATGACCTAATATGAACTTGACAGGATAAAATGGCATGGCTTTAAGATAGGCCTCTGACCTAGGCCTTGGAGGTATGCAGCCACAAGGTGGAACGAGAAAAGGCTGCAAACCATCAGAACAAAATAAGGCAAAGAAGGTTAATCTTTTGGGTTAACAAGCCATCTGAGGGAAGACTGACATTCAGATACAGAATTCCTAAGATCAGTCACCTTGGGAAGTCACATCATCAACAATCAAGTCACTGAAGTCTTTGACCTGTCTCCCCCATAAGTGCAAAAGACCTGCTAGCAAGAAACATTGAGCCAGCAACAGCATTGTCTGACTTCTTAATCCCAGTTCCTTCTCTCGGACAGTCAAAGAATTTGCAACCCCTAGTTATCTTACATATTTTCCTCTTTTTTTCTATTGCTGTTATGCTTTTATTAGGTGAGAGATATCCCAGTCTAATTTCTTTAATTTTAAGGTTGTGAAAGTGTGGTTGTGTGCATGCATAACTACCTATAATGTCCACAAGAGAAACATGCCAGAAAGAAAGCTCCCCAGGTTTAAACTGCCCTAAATATAATCCCATAAAATTATCCATTATAGCATGATGTGTGCCATATGTTTGAATTGCCATTTGTACATTTTTTTTAGAAAAGAATTGTTAAGCTTCTGTTTATAAAACTTCTGTTAAATTTTCTATTGCTACATTTCTGTTGGGGGCATGGAGGAAAGGATTAGCCACCACACAAGAATAGAAAGCCCAGGAGGACACTTCATAATTGGTTAGGGTGATTAGAGTTAGGGTTTCAGTATTAAAAATATGTCACCAGTTCCAAGTTATAGATCTGATCAACATTAGTAACCGTCTTTAGTTGAAGTTGATAACCAAATGGACAGCCACCTCCTAGATCCCTTTTTAGGATTTATAAGGATTTTGGCAATTTAGGCAATTATTTGACTATTTAATTCCAATCCAGTTATGAGGCTAGCTTGTTTGTAGGTTTGATTTTGATTTGATAGTTGGAGTGCTTTATTCTTAATGATTAAATATAATAAGTATTAATAATACGTATAAATATTAAAAATAGTTTTGCTTTGATGATATGTTTTCTTGACTTTTTTGATTAACAGTTTTAATAAAATTTATCAAGAGATACTGAATCATATTTCTTTCCATAAGCAATATGGAAAAAAATTCTTCTATTGAATTAGATACTGCCTCTTGGGGAGGAGGATTACCTATATAGTAACTCCTTGCTTAACGTTGTAGTTATGTTCCTGAAAAATGTGACTTTAAGCAAAATTATATTAAGCAAATCCAATTTCCCCATAAGAATTAATGTAAATGGGGGGGGGTTAGGTTCGAGGGAATTATTTTTTGCCAGACAAAAAAAATATATATTATATAGATATGCACACAGTATACGTTTTAAACATACAATTTAATACTGTCCACAGCTATGATGATTATGAAGCTTGGTTGAGGTGGTGAAGTTAGAGGGTGGAAGAGGGAGGTATATTCCCCAGGGAATGCCTTCCTGCTAAATGATGAACTAGCACTTGGCTGAGCCCTGAAGGGTACACACAGAGACAGACACATACCTTGTGTGTGGGAGAGAGACAGAGATGCACACTGCCCCTCTAAGTAAGCTGACCCACTCTTAATTGCATTGTCTTTTTAAGTGTATCAGGAAATTGAGACAGCAGCTGCTGCCCCAAGCTCTCTATGTCTCTCTCCGTCTGTGTTCTCTCTCTTCTCTATATGGAGAAGGGGTAAGAAGGATGAAAGAGTAGGGAGGAGGGGGACACCCTGACATTAGCTCCCACCCCATCCCCCTTGCACAGCCAGCGGGAGTCTCTGGAAGCAGCTCCAAGGCAGAGGGCAGCAGCAGCACATGGCAGTGGGGGGAGGGACAGCTGAACTGCCAGCAGTTGATAGCCTGCAATTGTTAGCCTGCTGGGCAGCGGCAGCACAGGGAACTTGGGGGAGCTGATAGTGAGGCTGCCAGTCCACCCTGGTTACAAGCCCCCACTAGTTTGCTGCAATGGGTTCCTCTTCCTGCAAACAGTGAACAAAGCAGGCAGCTTCCAAATGACCTTAGAAGGGAGCATTGCACAACTTTAAACGAGCATGTTCCCTAATTGATCAGCAACTTAACAATAAACAACGTTAACCGGGACGACTTTAAGTGAGGAGTTACTGTACCAATAGGTGCAGCTGCTGCATTTTAAGTGCAGACAAGCATTGAGAAACCAGAGGGCTATTTTGATACAAGCTAAAGTAAAGGCCCTGATTTTGTTGTCCAATGTAAGCAGAAATCCAAGTGAAGCCAAAGGAAGTTTAATTCAATCCTGCAAACACCCAAGTAGGCTTACTTCCCTTTAAGTAGTCCCACAGAGGGCCTGCAAGATTGAGTGGTAAGTGAGGGCTGCAGGATCAGACGTAAATGGTTAAACCTGCTTTCTGTTAAGTCATCCTTGTAAACGTACACTGCTTAGAGTTTTTGAAACTAAAGATGTATCTAATTGTCTCTCTCCTGCTGACATAGTGCAGTCCACACCAGCACTTCTGTTGGTGTAACTATTGTCACTCAAGGAGGTATTTTTTCCACACCTCTGAGCGACATAGGTTATGCCAACAAAAGACGTGGCCTATATGGGAAACAGCGAATCTGAGTATTCACCAAGTCCCAGATTGTTAAAGGTATTTTGCCCCTGATTCCTATTGATTTCAATGTGACTTAAGTGCCTAAATGCCTTTGAGGATCTGGGCCCAAGTGCTGTCAAATGCATAGAATAACCAAATTGAAAAATAAAAAAAAAAGGTTTTTTTGCTAGTTTATTTTAGTTATACAATCTTAAATTTCACTTATAACTAGTAGGCAAGTTGACAAATCCCTTTAAGCCTCTGAAGAAGCTCATTGTGAGCTCATTGTGAATTAGATGATTCTAGAAGCCTAATACAATTCTGTCTGAGCTGAGCACTTGTATATTTAATAAAAAATTACTATGTCTTGTCTCCTGACAAATCTGACTCCTGTGCACTCACTCAAGATTACAGCAAAGGTCAGTATGTTGATGGCTAGATTATAGACCCCTCTCCTTCCTCCACCAAGTAATAAAATGGGGGAAAATACTATCTCCTACTATGTAATTAGTCCTCAGATATGATTCTCATATCTCAAAGGAATTTCATTTGTGCCACAATTTACCTGTTAGGATATTATTCAAAAGCTGCATTGAAGTCACAACACATAACACTGCAACATACACAAAGCTATTCACCGCAGAGCTGACTGAATTGCCTTATGAATCTTACCACTTTAATTTCTTCATGATGTCGGATACATACTGAATTTGTCTAAATTAGTCAGATCTAGAAGCAAGGGCTTTCCTCTAGGTACTGCCTGTATTTCCATAATATTTCAAAGATTCAATGTTATATTTCACGTAAATATTTCTTTTTGTTTGTTTATTTGAAATTTTTTTAAATTGAATAATCAAGCACCCTTGGTCACTGACTGCTTAATTATCTGACTTTTTCACAAATGCAGTATAAGTATCTTGGAAAATATGGGAGCCTCAAACACCGGAGGAAAAAGTGAGATTACTAGTGCTTTAAAAATACATCTACAATTGCTGCACCAATCTGTCAGGAAAACATTTTTAATGAATTCAGTGTCTATATAAATGGGTAACTCCCTAAAAGACTGATAGTTTCTGCATTTTAGTTGGTAAGTATGGTTTCTGTTTCCTTCTTTAACCCTATATTCAAAAAGCCTATGTTCTGTGTCTAGAAAAAGAATACTCTTCTATTTTCTCCTCAAAATGCTTCTAGGTCTATGTGATTGATATTAGCATTTTTAACTGTGTCATGCTCTGGTTTACATGGTCCATGTTGTAGAAAATTAACCGAGCCAGAGAAAGCTTTAGTTACCTTAGCAAAATATGGCATAGACATCTGGATAATCATTGCTGTGAAACTAACATAGAATGTTAAATTCATGGTTGGGCCTGATCCAAAGTCTGCTGCAGTCAGTGGGGCTTTTCCATTAGGCCAAAAGTCTAAAATTAACAAATGTTGAAAGCATTTCTGAAAAGGGATGACTTACATAGCTATTTCTATATGTAAATAATAAATATTTTGTACATATTGTGGACATGATTGACTAAATATAATAGCATGAGGTTTGAACGGCAAGAATCCATTATTGGCATCAAATGAATGGGAGAGGCAACATAGTGACAGATGATGTGGAAAAAGCTGAAGTATTCAATGCTTTTTTTGCCTCAATCTTCACAGACAAGGTCAGGTCCCAGACTGCTGCACTGGGCAACACAGTATGGGGAGGAGGTGAGCAGCCCTCAGTAGTGAAAGAAGAGGTTAAAGACTATTTAGAAAAGCTGGAAGTGCACAAGTCCATGGGTCCAGATCTAATGCATCCAAGGGTGCTGAGGGAGCTGGCTGATCTGATTGCAGAGCAACTGGCAATTAGCTTTGAAAACTCTTGGTGATTGGGGGGAGGTCCGAAACGATTGGAAAAAGTCAAATACAGTGCCCATATTTAAAAAAGAGAAGAAAGATAACCTGAGGAACTACAGACTGGTCAGCCTCACTTCAGTCCCTGGAAATATCATGGAACAGGTATTCAAAGAATCCATTTTGAAGCCTTTGAAGGAGAGGAAGGTGATCAGGAACAGTCAACATGGATTCACCAAGGGCAAGTCATGTCTGACCAACCTGACTGCATTCTATGATGACATAACTGGCTTGTGGATATGGGGAAAGCGGTGGATGTGATATATTTTGACCTTAGCAAAGCTTTTGATACGGTCTTTCACAGTATTCTTGCCAGCAAGTTAAAGAAGTAATGATTGGATGAATGGGCTATAAGATGGATAGAAAGCTGGCTAGATTATTGGGCTCAATGGGTAGTGATCAATGGCTCAATGTCTAGTTGGCAGCCAGTATCAAGTGGAGTGCTCCAGGGGTCGGTCCTGGGGCTGGTTTTGTTCAACATCTTTATTAATGATCTCGATGATGGAATTAATTGCACCCTCAGCAAATTTGCAGATGATACTAAACTGGAGGGAGAGGTAGATATGCTGGAAGGTCCAGAGTAACCTAGACAAATTGGAGAACTGGGCCAAAAGAAATCTGATGAGGTTCAACAAGGACAAATGCAGAATCCTACACTTAGGAAGAAAGAATCCCACACACAACTACAGGCCAGGGACCGACTGGCTAAGGAGCAGTTCTGAAAAAAAGGACTTGGGAATTACAGTGGACGAGAAGCTGGATATGAGTCAGCAGTGTGCTCTTGTTGCCAAGAAGACCAACAGCATATTGGGCTGTATTAGTAGGAGCATTGCTAGCAGATCGAGGGAAGTGATTATTCCTCTCTATTCGACACTGGTGAGGCCACACCAGGAGTATTCTGTCCAGTTTTGGTCCCCCCACTATAGAAGGGATGTGGACAAATTGGAGGAATCTAGCAGAGGGCAACAAAAATTATTAGGGGGCTGGGGCACATGACTTATGAGGTGAGGCTGAGGGAACTGGAGTTATTTAGTCTGCAGAAGAGGAGAGTGAGGGGGGATTTGATAGCAGCCTTCAACTTCCTGAAGGGGGATTCCATAGAGGATGGAGCTCGGCTGTTCTCAGTGGTGGCAGATGACAGAACAAGAAGCAATGATCTCAAGTTGCAGTGAGGGAGGTCTAGGCTGGATATTAGGAAACACTCTTTCACTAGGGGAGTGGTGAAGCACTGGAATGGGTTACCTAGAGAGGTAGTGGAATCTCCATCCTTAGAGGTTTTTAAGGCCTGGCTTGACAAAGCTTTAGTTGGCATGATTTAGTTGGTGTTGGTCCTGCTTTGAGCAGGGGATTGGACTAGATGACTCCTGAGGTCTCTTCCAACCCGAATATTCTATTATTCTATGAAATGGGAGCACTGATGGTTCTTAGGCCCATGATGTGCAATTATTACAGGACCTACTGAGCATGATTCAGCCTTAATGTTATTGCATGACACAGTATAAAGATAACTACCCTGAGCAAAGAATCTCCCGTTATGGAATTCTATATGCATCAGTGGCTAATGCAGGGGTGGCCAACCTGTGGGTCTGGAGCCACATGCGGTTCTTTAGAAATTAACATGTGGCTTATAGGCACCAACTCTGGAGCTGGAGTTACAGGCGCCAACTTACCAATGTGCTGGGGGGTGCTCATTGCTCAAACCCTAGCTCTGCCACAGGCCCTGACCACACTCCACCACTTCCCTTCCCTTCCCCTGAGTCTGTCATGCCCTCGCTCCTCCCCTGAGCCTCCTGTACACCACAAAACAGCTGATTGGGAGATGTGGCACTGATCGGCAGGGCTGCTGGTGGGAAGGGAGCGGGGGGGAGGGAGGGAGGAAGGGAACTGGTGTGGGGGCTGCTGACGTATTACGGTGGCTCTTTGATTTACATTGGTAAATTCTGGCTCCTTTTCCAGCTCAGATTGGCCACCCCTGGGCTAATGGATAGGGATTTTTTTTTCCAAATGCCTCTCTTTCTGTTGTATGTTATTTAAGGATATATATCTAATCCATGAGACAATTACAGACTTCATGCCTCGTTCACCACTCCCTAGACCCTAGAGTAGTCATTTACATATATCCAAAGTGGGTATAAAATGCTATTCTTCTGATTTGTTAAGGTTTTACACCCACCTTGAAATCATCAGGTGCAAAGCAGTGGACAGTCAGATTCTTCGTTCATAAATGCATCATATCTCCTCATTCTCAGTTTAAATCTGGATCCCAACCTGATGAGAAATAGTGCCACCATGTAAATCTACAGTATCTCAGGTATTGATACTTATCTGAACCTTAGGCCTTTTCTTAATCAGATTCAAGATCAACCTATTTAATAATATTTAAACCAAAATGTGTATCCCTTATGAAAATGCCATATCAGCTTTGTACTTAAAACAATGTGAAAATGCTGTTCCGACTCTTATGCAAAGCAAAAATTGAGATTTAGTTTTATGAGTTGACAAAAGCCAATTTTATTGCTAATTTAAAATGCTAAATTATGGTAACAGTTAAGATTATAGATTTTATCATATATAAGAGGTTGCAGTCCTCTATTTGTTTGAAAATTATCAGAGGTACTTCTGTAATCTATATAGTAAATTAACTACATCTGCCAGATTTGTAAGATTCCTAAAACAAATGACCTCAAAGACAAGCCAATCTAGATAAATGTATCTGCTATGAGACTAGGCTAAAATAAAGATAAACCGACATTTGTTATGCAGTTCCCTTCTAAAATAATAATAACAAAAAAGGCAAGGTCTCCCACCCCCATCTTTGTTCCTTCCTAAAAGCATGAATTACAAGTAAGTGGTTTAAAATGATGACTTGAGCTTGGATGCACAAAAGAAGTTAGGTGCCTAAGTTCCAGTTTTGGCTCCAATGCAATGCACAAAACTCCTGCCTAACCTCTGTGGGTGCCTGAATTCACTCAGTGCCTCAGTTTTCAGAGTAAAGGTTCCCTCTGCACCTAAATTTCTGCCTCTGGGCATGCACATTTTTGCCTCATTCTGGGCATCTGGATACCTGTCTCACATCTAAGCCCCAGAGAAAGTCACAAACCAGGGAAGAATAGGTGTTTGGCTGCATGAGGGATTGGATTTAGTTGGCATGCTTAGAGGCCACCTATTGGACTGCGTCCCATTCAAAATTTGGCCTGGGGTGGAAATGGTGGTAGCAGTACTCACCTTATAACTTTTAGCCTGGTGATTAGAACATTTGCCTGGGATGTGTAAAACCCAAGCTCATTTCACCTCCTCTGCCAAAGGAGGAGAAAAATTTCAATAGGCGCCTCCTACCTCTTAGACGAGTGCTCTAACCACTGAGTGGTGGGATATTCTGATGTAGGTTTCCCACAATGTCTCCTGCTGGAGCTGTTCCCCTATGGATAAATAATCAAGCGATTGAAGCAGAGGGACTGCTCTTACAATCTTCCGCCTCTGAGGTGGGTGCACTAACCATTGCGCCACAGATTTTCTCTCTCTCTATCTAACTCTCTCTCTCTGTTTCTTTCTGTGTGGCCCATGACTTTTCTACTCTCGATAGGTACTTAAATAGTCACTGGGCCAGACAGAGAGAGAATGTGTGTGAGAATGATTCTGTAATCCAGTAGTGAGGGCACCCAAGCAGATCCAGTTCCCCTGCTCTAATCACTCTTTCATTATTTATCCAGAGTACAACAGCTTCACCAGCAGCGACTGAGGAGCCACACATCAGACTACCCCATAGTTCAGTGATATTTGATTAAGAGGTGAGAGATTCATATTCAAATTCTTTCTCTTTGGGCAGAAAGGGTGAATTGAAGCTAGGTTTCCCACACCCCAGGCAAATTCTCTAACCAGTGGGATAAATGTTATAAGGTGAGCAGCATAGGTGCCTCACTCCAAAGAGAATTCCTGCCTGTGAATCGTAAGCAGATATAGATGCCTCCCTCCATCCTGGTCTTAAGCAGCTATCTCTATGAGGAGGCAGAATTAGTACACTGCCCTGTTGTCAGCACCTCCCACAGGCTAGTTTACGCTGGCTTTTCTGGATTGCAGTCTATTGTGCCTATATCTCCCCATTCATTGTATAGGATCCTAACTCAGGCTTTGTGAATCACAGTGATTTTCCATATGCCTGAATGTAAGGTGGTGTGATGCTCAGCGTAACTTCTTTTGTGAATCTGTATTGCAACACAAACCCTAGGTGCACATTTCAGGAATTGTATCATGCATATATATTTGCACCCTATTCTTGAGTGACCGTATGAAAATAAGTCATTCCAACTAAAGAGCAATTGTCCATCACATCATACCATCATGAACCTGAACATTATATGATGTTTTCATTCTTTTCTTGTTCTTGAGATTAGCTGGTTTCTATCAAGTTGTGGCTTTTTCAGAAATTGCTTTGTTGTGTTAAAAAGTCAAGGCTGACTGTTAGCAGATGAGCAGGAAAGAGAATGTCATGCTGTATGTTTTCAGTATGGCAATTAACTTTCCAGTATTGATTCCAGTGGGTAGCTAATGTTATCGTCAATTTCTGATTCAGAGCAAGAAGGATTTAACATCTGTTACTGGGACATGATCAAGAATATCACAAACCTAGAGCTCCATTAAGGAACAAATCCTTTGAAGCAGCACACAGCCTCAATAGCTGATCCCTCTTCTCTGCCCCTAGTCCACCCTGATGGGACCACACAGTGAGCCCTCACAGACTTGTAATCTGCCAAGAATGTGCAAACCCTGTGGAGCCTCCCCAAACTCGGCAAATTCCTGTATACTGGAACAACAAAAGTGGAAATAAAAGAGCGATGCCTCTTTAGAGAGTGTCACATTCTATCTCGTCATCTTGAAGGCAAATGTTTCCTCACCTGAACATGGTGTGTTTAGCATCTCTACAAGACTAGCAAGTCATGCTGGTGTGCATGAAGTGCATTGTGATTAATTTTCCTCATTTCACAGACCACTATTATTTTCCCCCATGAAACTTTTGTTTTCTCTGTAGCAAAAGCCTCTCTCCGTTAATATACCAGAAAGTCCTCTTGCACAGAGGGTTGGCCTTCCCAGTCACCCTCAACACTTCATTTTCTTATTCTTCCCAGGTAATAGATCTCTAGGTAGGTGTCACAAAACACCTGCTGTTATGAAAGGAACAATTTCTGGCTTTTATTTCATGTAGAGGTAGGCCTTGCCAAATCCTCAGATTGCTATCATACCAAATGCTGCTGATCTTGGGGAAAGCTTGGTTTCAGGTCTGGAACTTGTGGCTTGGATGCATCCCTATAAAAAGTATGAACTCATATTCAGTTTGGAAATCCCTTACAAAAAAGGTCAAGCAACCATGTTAAAAGAGAAGAATGGATTGAAAATATTTAATCAGTCACATATTCAATGAGCCACTAGAGTCTAGACTAACAGTAATTTTATGGTTGAGTCTTTTCTGTTCAGAAGCTTGCAGAGACATCATTGTAGGTAATATATGTGTGTGCCATTATTGAAGAAAACATACATTTGATTTCTATGTATGTTAAAAGATAAGAGGCAGATTAAAATAAGTATCTGCAAGAGACTGACGTAAGTTGTGTTTCTTGAGATAACAGGCCCCTCTTGTTATTTAATACATTTTGTGTGCCAAACTGTCAGAAAAAAAATGACAGTGTCAGGTACCTTGAGGTGCCCTAACAGCATAACAGTTATGTACCTGCCAACTGCACCAATATGTCTGCTGATGTACTGTTCTTGCACTCAGTTATTAACTACAGAACTGACATGAGAAAAAATGAATCCACTTTGTTTCAGACTGTCAGATATGCTGCACTTTCCAACCTTCAATGTGTTGTCTCAGTGAAACATACATAAACTGTTTGACTTTGCCTGCCTCATGTGTAGGAGAACATGCCACAACAAGACCCCACCCAATTCCCCAGAAGAGATGCATTTCTGATTGCTGTGATGGAAACATTCCAGAGAACCTTCAGGCACAGGTTTTTCACCTATCATTTTGTTCTAGCTCACTTTTATTTATTTATTTGTTTTTAATCAGGAAGGATTGTGAACGACATGTGCTTTACTCCAGTGATCCTTGGATGCTACAACAGCTACATAGGACCATTACCCTCTCTAAATGAGATGATCCCTGAGGTTCCCCTATTTTATGCAGGGATTGTACTAGCCTCCAACAAACTGAGGCAGGGAGGAGAAACAAAGTTAATCTAAAGCTCCCCTCCCCCCAGCTGTGGTGAGTGGAGCACTGACACAACTGAGCATCTGAATTGCCATGACATAAATTGTACTCAACATTTTTCTGACGCTTTTAGTCTACAGTGGAAGAGCCTATTTTCCAGCATAGTTGTCCTCCACATTGTGCTAAGAAATCTTTAGCAGCTAAATAAAGTGTCATCTATGCATGTGGCCCTTGTCTGTAGTATGAAAGCGTTTCCCTCAAACAGAAGCCTGAGGGTCTGATTCTCCACTGCTCTGCACCATAGCAATCAGAAGGCAGCACTGTACACCCACATTGCACTGGTGTAAATGACCATACAAGGACAGAGAAGAATTAGGCCCAATTTGCTCCTCACTGCTTCTTTCCCCTCCCTCTCCTCACCCCTGCTCTGACTTTGAAATCTCTGATAGTTTGGAGGGTTGATGGAAAAAATTCAAACTTAATTTTTAATAGAATATTCTACATCTAGGCCCTTACCCAAAGTCCACAGAAGTCAATTCCATAAACTTCGTTGGATTTTCAATCAGACCCTTAATGATATTAATTATTACAGCTATCAGTACATCTTACTACAGTATGTTGTGTGACAGAATTTAGTCATCAGTTTTCTGTAATGATTTCTTTGGAGTGAAATGATGGTAAAATTACTGTAGCTGTATTCTAACCGATCAGTGTTCCTCACTCTCCTAGAACACACTGTGGATACTGATAGGTTTTAGTCATAGCCAGAGCAAACAGCACTTATTGTCTCCCTACTGCAGTTTGATTTTTGAGAGCCAATTAGTTTTACTGTCAAGGCAACGTGATGATATCAACAAAATGTTGTTATGGAAGTTTGATCAGATAACGGAAAGGATACAGGGCTAAATCCTCACCTCGTGTAAATCTGTATAGTGCCACTGATGTCAATAGCACTATGCAAACTTAAGAGCCAAGACAATATAGTTTTCTATCGGAGATCGTATTCCTTCAGAAACTCATATATAAGAAGTGTGGAGAACTCACAGCTAGGCAAGAAAACTGCAGTAGGCTAAATTAAAGGAAAGGAATCTTTTTTTTTTAATTTATTTTTTTGGCTCTGAATTTATCAAGTCTACAGTTAGTTTTAATCTATATATTTAGAAATCTATTAATTGATTCAGCCTTTCAATAGCTGTACAGTTGGACATCAGAAAAAATATATTCATGTGTAGTTGATTTACAAAAGATTTGTTTAAAAAGGAGGAGAAATGCAAGTCAGATTTTCAATTTGGCAGTGTGTCAGTCATGCACAGAAACTGAATGGCCTTATTGCACAGTGAACAAGATGCTTCTGTCTACATGATAACAGAGAGAAGCTTCGTGTTTGACTCTTGAACAGATCTAAACTTGTGCATGCAGGTCTTGCTGCCTTGCTCTTTTCTAAAAAGTGACTTTTAAGAAAATGAGATTTTTTTTTTTTTAAAAAAGCTTTATTTCCATTTTTGTTTATAGTGCGCAGTTTTGATTTGCTTGAAAGGCACCCACGAATTATTCCTTGTTGTGAATGGAAAAAGAATACAAAACTGTACAGAATAAATAGTTAATATAAATCTAACCAGACTTTGTTGTAAAATAAAGCTGCAGGGCTCCACGCTGTAAGCCACTTTTACCTCTTAACAGGAGAAGTGCCTTTTTCCTGTTAATGTGTGGTAAAATGTAGAGAATTGATACAAACAACAACAAAATATTCTTTTTTCCCCTATATCTGGATGTTACTGGCCATAGTGTACTTATTTCTGTGTTTCTGCCAGGAAAATTCAAAGCCATCACAGGAACCAGTCATATAGAAGAAATCAAACTCATTAGGTGCACTAATGTATTTACAGTTGATTCTCAGTAGCTTTCAGAATTGCCCTGGCTTATGAGTTGAAACACCAGTGATACACAACATTTTATAGCAGCAGAACAAGAGAAGATTGTCCAAATTTGAGTAAAACTGTCAGACAGGGAAAGTAGCAGAAAGCTTTGTTGATGTCTCTTAAATTGCTGGTAATTATATTTATACATATATTTTCCATCCACATACTGTAACAATGTGATAAATGAAGTCCCACATAAAATATACTTAAATGTTTGCAGGCACTGGATGCCTATACAATTAAATATCTTTTGTTCTTTTTAACTGACATTCAATATGACAAAGCTTCATTTCCTTTTGTATTTATTATAAGGGTATGGTAAGTGCAGTTGTAGACAAAGTTCACATATGTAGTGCATGTACTAATATCTAACCAATACATATTAACCTTTATAACTATACTTAAACTGTACTTAAGAATGTAGTCCAATTAAATTGAGAGAAAAGAACGTACAAATAACATAAAAGTTTTATCCTAGTTAGGTACAGA
Source organism: Chelonoidis abingdonii (assembly GCF_003597395.2). NCBI lineage: Eukaryota > Metazoa > Chordata > Testudines > Testudinidae > Chelonoidis > Chelonoidis abingdonii. The sequence continues at coordinate 283,358,348 of NC_133769.1, read as the reverse complement.
ATGGGGAGTGCCATACAGACCTTTTACCATGCCCCGCCCACCCCCCGCTTCCCCCCCAAAAAAGGAATATAGCAGTCTTCCTCCCACAGTTCAATCACACAGAGATCATGTTTCAATTGGGGTAAGACATATTGCCTGCAGATTTCCGCATGGCTTCCCACAGTGATCCCTGAGTTTTTTGTTAGGATTACTGCTGTGCTTTAGTCCTGATGGATGATACATTATTATAAGGCACTTTTATTTACAATGTTCTGACTTAACACAGAATTACAGATTTTCTGTCCCTGTCCAAAGTACTGTCATTTTATGTTTGCTGTTCCAGGACTTCCAGGTAGTCAGGCTCAGCATGTAAGTTAGCTTTGAGCTCAAAATATTCATTTTTAGTCTGCTCAAGCAAAACCTTTCTTGGTCTGGAGTACATTAGTGTCTCCATTAACTTCAGCTCCTCATGTGTTCCAGGATAATGTACTTCCATGTCAGGCTGGAGCTGGACAATATTTTTCCTTAGATACTCAGTGATCCCTAGCTGCTGGAGTTCTCGTTCTTTCTCAAGAATGTTTCTGTATAAGGAGCTGGTATCCTGAAAGGTCAGAAATTCAGCTGATTGGTCTGTACATTTGTATTTGACATTTGAACCTGTGAGAGGAGAATTGTTCTCTCTTTCCAGAAGACTTCTGCGGAGATGTTTGGAGTCATTCACATCCTTTTCATTTCCCTCCTCCTGTTGTTCTGTCTGTTTGGGGCTGAAGGATGGACTTCGATAAACTTGAACCAGGGGGCTGATCATGCGTTGCTCATAGAGGGTTGGTGCTGGACGCTCAGTTGTGTGGTGTGTTGTTTTGTGACCATACATGCTGTACTGGAGATGAACTGGGCTACTGTCCCTCATGTGTTCATCTACCTGTTTCTTTTTGTGTCTTCTCCGCCGATGCAGAACAAGGACAACTATTCCTGCTGCACAAAATACAATCGTAATAAAAACAATTAGGAGCCCTAGGATTAAAACAGAAAGTGGGACAGCATCTGTAAGTGATCGAAGGATAGTGTCTGCAGTATTGGTTGTTGTAGAAGAAGTTGTCACAACTATAAAGCTAGCGTGGGTTGGCAGGGCTGGGCTATTTATTAGTCCTGGGCATAAGACTTCACTGTTCAGAGATTTCAATTCTTTTTTTGCTAAGTGCCCTGGGGATTTACAGAAAATGTCACCCATCACGATGTTCTTACTCAGCTTTTGTATCCACTGCTGCAGCCCAACTGAATCACAAGTACAATCCCAAGGGTTGTCCTCCAGTTCAATTTGTACCAACAAATCCAGTTTATCCAAGACAGTACTCACAGGCAAATGGGTAAACTGGTTTGTTTTGAGATTTAGCCTGGCTAGTGGCACCCCTGAGAAAACATAGGGTGGTAAAGTTTGAAGAAGGTTGTTGTTTAAATATAACACCTTAAGTTTTGGCATCATGTTAAATGTCCCTGGCAAAACTTCCTTGATAGCATTGTATTCAAGATACAAATACTCAAGGTGCTGAAGACCAAGGAAGAGACTCTGACTTAACTTTGTAAGATGATTGCCATTTAGATATAGCTTCTGCAATCTCGTTAGATTCATAAATGATCCTTCTTCAAGGATTTCAATACGATTGTTTCCCAAGTGAAGCATTTCCAGGCTAGCATAGTCCACCAGATCTGATTTCAGCAATGTCTGAATAATGTTTCCAGCTAGAATAAGCTTTCTAGGGTTTGGAGGAGGGGGACCTAAATCAGACAAGCTTTCGATATTTCGCTCCTGGCAGTGAATTAGAACCCCTGACAGGATATGGCTGGTGCAATGACAGGGTACAGGACAGTATATTCCTGGAAGCTGAGTAGCTGGCTTTGTGGCATGAAGCACTAAACCTGGTTCCTTGGTAGGAGCTTTCAGGACAGGGATCACGTTGGCTGGTAGGTGACTATCACTTATAGAGGTGGTTACTACCAAGGGCAAGGACCCTGAAGGATCTTCAAGTTCATTTATAGGGTGAGTGGGACAGAGCAATTCTTTTTTTAATCTTCTTAGGATGCTGCCTTTGATAACTGGAGGGCTGTTGCACACAACATCACCTATTATAGACTGGGGAGGCATGTTTTCAAGCCATATCTTCAGCTGCAGTAAGTCACAATTACAGGCCCATTTGTTGTCTTCCAGCTGAAGGTCCAGTATTCGGCCAATATGCTCTAAAAAGCCAACATATGGCAGTGTCTGTAACTGGTTTCCACGAAGATCTAAGTGGGTCAACGGCACAAAGCGAAATATGTTAGGAGGGAGAAACTCAATGGCATTGTCATTTAAAATAAGCACTTTAAGTCTGTTGAGTTTGCTAAAGGCACTTGCTTCAATCACAGTAATGAAATTGTTGTCTGCTTGAAGAAACTCCAGATTTTCCAGTCCCTGAAAAGTATCCTCTTTAAGTATTTCTAATGAATTGTGATTAATATGAAGCTGCTTAAGAAGGCCGAGACCATTAAAAGCTCCAGGCTCAATATCTGCAATATTATTAAATCCAACATGTAGTGAGATAGCATTGATGAGGCCAGCAAAATCATTCCTATGTAACATGATCAAGCCATTGTTCAGCAGGTTAAGATGGAAAGGCTGTGATGGTGGGACATTTATTTGTGATAACATTTTGATACCTCTTTCTTCACAGTTTATAATCAAGATATCATCCTTTTCTTCACAAGAACACAGATTCTCACAAGATCCTCTCGCTGAAGACAAAGAAGGCTGAGACTGTAGTAAATCCGAGGCAACCACAAATGAACATAACATAAAAATCCAGAGCTTCATTGTTGCCAGTAGGTCCTGTAAAATAAAAATGAATTGAGTTTATCATTTCAGATTTTAAAAAAAAAATAGTTGAAAGTTCCCCAAACTTACCTAAAAACCTTATCTTTAAAAACAATATTGTGTTCTATCAAATATTTTAATGATTCTTTAAGAAATGAAACACATGGTTAGTTCTAACCATTAAATATAGCATGAAGTTCATAACACAGGAGCACTTCAATATTTTTATGTTGCAACAACACAGCATGCAGGGCTCATGAAAAGTATGTTCTTATATATGGAGTGCCATACACATACATGGTACTTTGTAGGAAAACAAACAAGCAAACAAAAAAACATGTTCACCTTTGATGGGCATGCAGTGCTGCAGTTTTTAGGAAATTGCAACAGATAGATATTAACAGGCTATATGACTGAACAGAAGTTTCATAATAAACCAATCTCCGTTCGGTTCCAACAATCTATTGTCTATCAAATGTTTATTCAGCCAGCATGTGGAGAGCTTTTTCTTTGCCTGTTTCTGCAATTATCTGTCAGTTGAAATGGGACTTCCTCTGCAATCGTAATACCCCCAAACTGAGAAAAATTAGTGATTTTCCCCTTTGTTTAAATATGTATGTGCTGTATTTATATTTTAAGTATAGCTGTGGGTAGATACACATACACACCTTACCCATACATTCATATCTTTAGGGAGATTATATATACACATTTTATAGATATCTGTGTAATATATTTGTGCATTCAATAAGTAAACTAAGTTTGTGCATTCAATAAGTAAACTAGCAATAAAAAAATAAAAGTGAAGTATAAATGGAACGACATAGGTTGGCAATATACAATATATTGAATTGGACATTTCCTCTTAATAATTAATATTAGTATCATTATGAAATGCACACAGCAAGAGATTTGTCATTAACAATTAGCAATGATGGATGACATCATCTGCACTGTGTAATTTAAGCTATTATCTTGCAAACCATTGGTCTCAAACTTTAGAATACATGAAAAATGCATCAGAACTGTCCAACTATTAAATCAGGAACAGAAACTGATGAACATTATATATTTTCAATAACTATTTGTTTGACACAGTTCTCACTGAAATGAAATTAGTTTGTTACTGTTCATATGAGGATTCTCTGTGTTTCTTTTTTTATAGCAAGGTTGTCTTATTACCAAAGAGCAAAGATATTTATTTTTGCATTAGATGAAGTCATACGTCTGTTTACAATCTATTATTAAAGTCAATACTTCCACATTTCCAACAAGAAAAGGATGATTTGAAACACATTTCATGCAAGAATTCCTCCTCACTGCACTATTTATTCCAGAACTGAACAATATTGCTTGAAGAAACCTGTGTCATAAAGGTCACTTGATCTTTTTAAGTGAGCTATTGAAACATGCTTTGGAGTGCAGAATGTCATCACACAATTAACCAGCAGAATTGATGCTTTATGAGGAAGTTGCAAGAATCTATGTAATTATGCTTATGAACATTCTCAGAATTTGGTCACGTATTTTGGCATCACATCAGCAATTATAATTTAGACGCATATCTTATTCTTACTGCACTACTCGTTCAGACTTCAGTTAGCCTTCTCATCTACACTTCTCTTGCAACTTGATGAGAGGACTTGCACAGGAGGCACCCAGATACTATCCTTGCGAATGCTACTGAAATGCTTATGTCAGTAAGAACCAGTTTGTGCACCTTATGTAATACCTTATTCCACAGTTGTCCCATTGATTTCAGTGAAGAAAGGTGCTTCCCACCATGAGTAAAGATGACAGAATCTGTTAGTAAATTTATTTGATTCATGTATCTTTTTCAGTACAAACAAAACATACTTTTGTTGGCTCACAGAGTAGTTCTTGAACATAGTCTATTCTAGTTAACTGGTTAAAACATAGTGTCTGAACCTCTGGTTTTCCATAAAGTATTGGGAAAGACACAATATGCAGAAATCTTATTCCAGAGTATTCAGATTAATGCCATCATGATACTGTGTTAAAGACAACTATATTCATTCACTAGCAGTCTTTTCAGTAACCTAAGGTGAAAAATGCTTCTAGTAACAATTACCCATAACAAACCTATTAGCCTTTATTTTCTGTAACTTATTTCTGTATAAGGACACAAGCATAGTTGTGCATTGTATTTAAATTGTAGTTTTTATGAGGGCCCAGAGCAAAATCAAGTGAACTAAATCAAAATATATTAATCCAAAATGCATGTTGCATTTTAATACATATTGTAAAAATGATTTTTTTAAAAAATGAAAGACCTCTTATCATTTTTTAAAGACGAAAGTAAGAACATTTGTAACCAATTGGAAAACATTCCTATTTTAATCATTATCATACTTTTGTGGGGAACGTTGCAAAAATTTTCTCTCTCTCTCTTTCACGCGTGTGCACACGCACACACAGAGTAGAAAGACTGGAACTTCTAAATATTTTGTAAGTATTCGGTGAGAACTGATTGGCATTTCTTTTTAAATTTTCAGTCAGTTCATGCAGAGCAAGTAAATCTAGCCTTAAATGGGCTCCACTCTTATTTTAAAATAGCGGATACTTTTATGTAACAGATGATTAACACTGTGTTGAAAGAACTCACAGTAAAGACTGAAGATACATTTCATTTTAAAATACTGGACTAATTATTATCCTGTTTCATTTAGTGAAGTGTTATAAGAAATATCAGATGGTAACTTAGTTTTAATAACTGCTTACTGTAATTGTTCTTTCACAATTTTTATTTTAAAAGATTAATGAATTCCAGAGTCTTTCCTACCAGGCAAATTTGCAGTATATATAGAAGTAGTGAGTTATGAGTCCCTTAAGGCAAATTTGCAATATGCTTGAGAAGCAATGAAATAATAAAATCTTCTTTTAAAAAAATGAGTGTCTTTTTTATTTGATCTTACTCTTGATACAAATATGTGTAAAGTGAGTGGTGAAGTATTCCAAAGCCTCAGGTTAAGCAAGGGGAATGTGCAGTGTATAAAACCCTTCAAGCCTGCTTGTTAATTCTGGATGATGTATTTTAAGAGTAACGTCATACTTCAGAAAAAACACTTCTTTAATCCATGCTACAGTGCATGCTACAATCTAAAACTACTCTCTTTGCCTGCTGAGCAACTACATGTATTGAAAACTGTTCAGTGAAAAAGGTACCTGAACAGTGCTTGAAATATCAGTGGGTAGATCTATACAGATTTCTACTATTTAACTGTTAAGTTTACCAAAGTAATACAGGAAAATAAAATCAATTGGTGCTAAAGAGACAAAGTGAGGAAACTCACTTTAGATAAGTAGTTAACTGGAAGCTTTCTTACCTGTACAGAGGCAACACTCCCTGACACGATCAATAATGCACAATTTGAGTAGATATTCAAATGCAATTCAGGTTCTCTTTTAAAAAAAAATGCACACTTTCTTCCAAATTTTCACTTTGCTGCAATCTTTTTTACAGCTCCAGCTGCCTCAAGTTAAAACTCCATGTCAGAAAACAAAGTATAGAGCATTTCACTGGAATAATAATAATAATATATTAAATCTCTCAGGCAGAGTGCACTCTAGACCATCCTGAAAGCAGTTGTCCCTTTTCCTCAATTAAAATTCACAGCATACGTCCCATCTATGCTGACTTTTCTGCATATAGTTAACCATTTGCAAGCTTTTGGGTGCAGTAAATAAACAAGATGTTCAGCAGAGCTTAAACTGATCCCTCTTGGTTTGTTAGATTTTTAGATCCAAGCTGTTTCTGCTTCTGTGTTCTCTCTCTTCTTTCTAGTCTTTCGTGTTACCTCAGTTTGTTATTAGTCAGATTGCTAGGGGCTGGGAGGTAGGCGTAAATAAAAAGACTTCTTGGCTTTTGACTCAGCCTTTAAGCCCTCCCCTTCTCCATCAGAGAGCTTTAATCTGCCAGTGTCATTTAATACAAGATACAGCTCCACCTTGGGACAGCTCAGCTCCACCTCCTCCTGCAATTTGTCTCACCTCCTCTTTTCCTTTTCTAATTGTACCTTCTGAAAATAAAATCCAGCTAAATCTTCTGTAGATCACTTAAGATCTATTAATGGCTGATTTTGCAAGACAATAAATCTCTACCACAGCTCCTGCAGCTTTTTCTGTTTGCATACAGTAAATGTATGTCTTTCTGATACATACTTTAAATACTGAAAATATCCCCAAACCAAATGCACAAATCCTTGTTTTCTACCCAACAATAGCTATCATAAGGGAAAATCTTCTCTTCCTCTGGAACAAAATGCCTGTGATAATGATATGAAGGAAAGTGTAAAGCTGCACATTAGATCTTTACTCCAGTTCACACAATGTGGTAGGTTAAAAAGTTGAGGGGTGTGTGTGTGTGTGTGTGTGTGTACAGTAGCTTTAGAGATTTTACTTTTGCAGCAAAAGAATTTTATGGTACATTGGTGTTTATGTTCATAGAGTGATTGCAGTGAGTGCACTTTAAAAATCCCCTATCTTCTCTAGTGGAGGGAGTTTCAGCTTGATTTTAATGGACTATTTTCCAGATGTTAGGATAATATATTGGTATTAATGCACATGGTGCTGTATTCTTTTTGGCATGAAACAATGTGTTTACAAAAAAACGACTCTTTTTCTTTCTTGAAATCAAACTAATATTTACATTGGTGTTTTAAACATGTAATTATTCATAATTGTTTATTACATGGAAGAATACAAGGATTGTATATCCCAGAATTGTCAGCCAGATTCTGACATCCTTATTCGTGCTGAGTATTGCATTACTCTATGAGTAGCCTTATTGACTTTGTAAGGGCTATTTGTGGAGTCTAGTACTATACCATCTGACTAGGATTATCAGAATCTTGTCCAGTTTTTGTAAGTGTACATTAATTTTAGGTTCAGCATAATTAGTTCTTCATTATTTCATTCCTTACATATAAAATATTGTTAATTTAAAAAAAAATGTTTCAGAAGCATTAGAGATAAATAATTCATCACAAATAATGTATTCAATAGACTTTAATCCTTTTTTCTGCTTACAGAATATCCATAAGCTGATCTCAGTTTATTCAAATGTATGTCTTACTTGACAGCATTTGACAAACATTTTGAGAACCTTATTTAAATCACTAGATTGATTGAAAATGATCCTTGACTAGTTGTAACTGGTCAAACAAGATAAATGATATTCTTTCTGATTTGCATTCCTGGTGCAAATACTTGTGCATAAAAATATTAACGTTTGTTTTTCGGTTGTTCAAGACAGTGAAACAAATAAAAAAATGTTCACAGAAATCAACTACATTAATTTAAAAATTAGGCAGAGTAATCATTGAATTTTTGTGTAGTCTCTGCTGGTTCTAAGATTAATGGGCCATTTCAGCCATTTCAGTTGGGTTTGTAAAAATATTGCAATTGATCCCCCCCCCCCCCCCAGATTAAGATTTATTACCTGGTAAGTGATTTTTATTAACTATGGTCTTGCTCTTGCAACTGTTTCTGCATGGACAGACCCCTGAACTTATGTGGCAGTCAAGGTCTAGTAACATATTGGTTGCAGTGAAATGTAAGTATTTCCCTATGTCTCTGTTATGTAGTAATCAAAGAAAATAATTACAACTAATGTGATTAGTGATCCAGCACTCCGGTAGATGTTGATGAACTCCCATGTCCATACAAAATTCCACTGACTTCAGTGGGAATCCATGCAGTTGCAAATATCTGACCATATAGCTCCGACCACAGGACAGCATCTGTACACCTAATTTTAAATTATATAATTTAAGTTAACAAAAGGTCTAGTTGAGAGAGGATAAAATTGATTGCCTTGCAAGACAAAAAATATCTGTCCCAGGAAACTTAATTTTTAAAGCACCTAATTGAAAAAGGAATTGAGAGATGCTCTCCCTAAACAGGGCTCCTCTTCAAACATTCACCTTATCAATCACTTTGGCTGTTCTAAAGTTTGTTAAGCTGCACTAAAATATCCACATCTGTCAGCCTCACTTATTTCCCAAAGGGCCTAAAGGTTTTATGGCACTCACTGATCTTTACTTTTTCACAAAGTACAGTATCTTCTCCGTATTAGAAATAAGTACACAATATCCTTCTTACTATACATACATTCTATGTATTTTTTTCCAGAGCCAGATAATTCTCTCCATTATTATATATACACATAAATATGTAAGCTATAATACCTGTAGAGGTCCAACTTCAATCCATGAAAACAGGGATATCCAGAATTAAGGTCTTTTATTTCATTCTTTGCCTATCTGTTATGAGTCATTCTTTGTTAAATCATATGTTGTATGTGACACTGCACATTGACATCTGCTAGATTTAGGCATTTCATATAAGTTTAATAAAAGATTACTTGACTCTGAATTGCATGATTTGTGAATTTCAATATAATAAAAATATGACAGACGTTCACCTGGGATTCTCACTCCAATTTCACAAAGATTGGAAGTGGCTCCTTTGAAAGATAGATAGAAGTCCTTAGAAAACAATATCAATCCTTTGCACTTCCTTTCATCCAAAGCATGAGTGTGCCACCTCCAAAATACTTCCAAGGACTTTGCCAAACTGAGAGATATTGGATCCAAACCTGGGAACCAGACTCAAAGTTATGTTGAACCCTGTAACATTACTTTACTATAGAAATTTGTCTATAGTTTGTAATTTTTTTATTACAGTGATTAAAAACACAAGAGAGTGACAAGAGAGAGGGAAATCTATCACTGAAATAACTGGTTCTTCAGTTAATGGTGATAATGGCTCCTCTGTGCATTTACTGTTTCAATGGACATGTAAAAGACTCTCCTATTATTCACACTTCATCCACATCTACCAATATGCATTTAACCAGCCATTAATCTGGCTATGGAATGCTTGAGCTAAATACTGCCTCTTACCATATCTGCAACACCAAACCCTTGGTTTGTCTGCAATGTTTGAGATTCGCTTGTATTGGTGGGCTCTCAAGGGCTCCCTTTTTCTACATTTCCTGTGAGGAAAGGGAAATTACTTTCCTCTGTTCCTGGAGTTCTTAGAGATGTATGGTCCCTATCTGTATTCCTCTGAGGGGTATGCATGCATACCATGCACCTGAGACCAGAGAATTCTTGTAAGTAGTGTCTGTTTGTCCACACCAGTGCCCTTGCTCTTCTCAAGCACCACACCAACTGCCTCTTCAGTTCCTTCTCCCATGAATCAGACATGATCCGACATGATCCAAAACAGAGGGGAAGGAGGGTCGGTGGTGGTGGAATACAGATAGGGACCATGCAGCTTGAGGAACTCAGTTACAAAGTAAGTAAATTCACTTTCTTCTTTGACTGCTGGTCTCTATGTGTACTCCACTGTCTGTGACTGCCAAGGAGTACTCAGAGAGGAGGAGAAGGCTGCAAGGATGCTGGTGGTATGGCTGCTTGTAGAAACACTCTCCCAAAGGATGCATCAGTAGAGGAAGGTTGAACCAAGGCATGTCTCATAAATGTGTGGATGAAATTCCATATTGCTGCCTTACAAATATCAAGCAGGAATACCTCTTTAAGTGATGCTACTGAGTCTGCTTGCACTCTTGCAGAGTGAGCCCTTACTCTGTGCGAGGGAGGAACTGACAAATTTGGATACTACCAGAGATCCACTTAGAGATTCTTTGAAAGGAAATAGGTTGGCCTTGGTCTAATTCTGCTATGGCAACAAGCGAGTGTTTTGTTTCTGATCTATTTTGTTCTCTGTAGGTAAAATGCCAATGAAGCCTCTTCTCTTTGCTGGAAGCATGCAACCTCAGAAAAGTACAGTTTTAATGGATAGTCTGATTATTGTTAAATTCTGAAACTACCTAAGGGGTGAATTTCAGATGGGGTCATAGCAAGATCTTGTTTTTATGCACTATTGTATATGGTGGGTCTGTCATTAGGGCCCCAAGTACACCCACCTGTGTGGCTGAGGTGATGGCAATGAGGAAGGAGACCTTCAAGTGAAACATCAGACAACTAGCTAGTGGTTTGAAGGATGTCTTGATGCATCTCAAAAGTACAAAATTAAGATCCCAGAGAGCAGTTCACTTTGTTACAAGTGGAAAGGTTCTAAGTAAACCTTTTAAGAAACTAGATGTGGCTGGGTGAGTAAAGACAGAGTAGCCATCCATTGGTAGGTGACATGCACTGGTTGCCACCAGGTGAACCTGTGGTGAACTAAGGGAAAGACCTGTCATCTGAGGAGAAGGAGGTAATATGAGATAGCAGGAATACCCAACCACTATTTCTTGAGACATATGATGTCACTGTGCTCAGATAGAGAAACTTTTTCACTTGTCTAGATAACATTTGCTGTTGCAGTCACTTCTGATATTAAACATGACTTGCACAACTTAGAAGAGGAAGTTTGCTGTCAGAACTCCTAAATAAACTTTAGCTCCTTAGTCTATTAATAAAACATGATTCAGAAGCTGTAAATAACTTTTTTTTGGATATGAAGAAAGTCAATCTGTTCTTTTTGTGCCTAAAAGTAAACATGCTGCCTATAGAAGTGATTATATTTTATTTGCTTTGTTCTGAGAGTAAATTCTACTAGCATTTCCTTCATTTAAACCAATTTTGTCCTTTTGTCCTACAGTAAATTTGAAACTGATATGTTGCTGCTCTTTTCCACTCACAGATGGAGGACTCCCAGGAAGAGCATAATATCAGAGTCAAGATTTGCCAAGCAACTCTGAGTGGATCTATTTGCCTATAGATTATAATGCTGACGTGAATGAATCTTGTACAGTCCTTTATAGTCTGTGGCATTCTTTCCTCTCATTGTTCGGTATTATTTTCCACCCCACTCCCCCTGCAGTTGCCAGAATGAGCTTTGGTATATTTGAATATTATGGGTCTAAACCTCAGGGATCTGCTGAGAACACAAGTCAGCAGATGGTGTACAAAGGTGGCTTAAACTTTAAAGCAAACTGGGTTACAGGTTGAGGGCTTCTGTAATTCACACTCACTGTAATTGGCTCCAAGAAGCATCCTAACAATGTCCCCTTTGTTCCAGACAGAAATTTTCCCACCCTATTGCACTGGCGTCAGAGCAAATAGTATAAGAGCTGCTTCATTGACTGTAAGCCTCTCTACCCTTATAATGAAGTGATACCCAGTAAAAATAGTGTTACACCATTACAGATTACACAAGCAGTGTGGTGCAAAGCAGCCATGCCACACTGGCAGGTGAAATCCTCACCTAATTGCAGTCACTAGTGAAACACCTATTTCTTTCAATGGGGCCAAAATTTCACCAGAAGAAGCTTAACATCTATTTCCTCTAGACTTTCAGTTAATGACAGTATAATTATATTTTCATATAATTTAAATAAAAACATGTTTGTTATGTTATTCTTCCAGTGTCTCTAGCTGTATTTGTTTTTCTTGGATTAAAATCTTAATTTTGTTACATGTTATAACCAGCCAATAAATAGTCACTGAACGCTGACTCTTACATTGTGGCTATAAGTAATAATAATAAACATACACCTATCTCCTAGAACTGGAAGGGACCTTGAAAAGGTCATCAAGCCCAGCCCCCTGCCTTCACTAGCAGGACCAAGTACTGATTTTGCCCCAGATCCCTAAGTGACCACTTCAAGCATTGAAATCACAACCCTGGGTTTAGCAGGCTAATACTCAAACCACTGAGCTATCTCTCCCCATGTGAAATAACACCAGGCTTTCTGGTGGCATTTTGGTTCTTCTGAGTGGCTTTTCAAAGTCAATGAGAGTTGGGTGCCACAGTGCTTTAGGACCCTTTGAAAATACCAGCCTCTAGTTCCAGTCCCGGACACAACCCCTAAGTCTGGAAATGCATGAAAATGAAATGTAACATTTAAAATACTTAACAGACTGCTGATGGTCCAGTCCTTCATTCTATACACAGGCAACATTTCCATTGATTCCAAAAACTTGCCTTCACTTTCGAAAAAAAAAAAATCCATTGACGTTAGTAGTGAACATTTGAGCTTGTTCTTATTTAAGCCAAAGTGGCTCACTCACATCTAAAACAATCTAAGATGCTCGAAGTTCCTGCTCAACTTCTAATTTGAAACTTATCAAATTAATTTATAAACTTTACTTTATTTCGGACTCACTTTGTATCACTTTGGCTACTAAAAAAGAAACTTACGGAAAGGCATTGACACCTCTACATCTGTCAACCTGTTTTAATGGATATGGAAGAAAATGCAACATTTGAAATTCAAAATATCAGTAGTCAAAACTGTGTGAAGACCACAAGTTAAAGATGTAATTGCATTTTTTTCCTTGCTGAATGATACTGTTGTTAGTCAACAACAAAACTACATTAACTGAACTGTCACTGATGGCATTTAAGTATTAAAACCAAACTTGAAGCCTAGAAAATTTAAATGACAGCTATCTCTAAATAAATTTCATATATCTGTTAAGAAAGATCTTGCTGAAGAAGCCTGAATCCAAAAAATATGTATAAGTGAAATTACTGCATAAAACATTTTGTTTTCCCCCAAAAAACCTTTGTGTTTCTTTGTAGTCTATGGATAATGCATTCATTTTTTAACATTGTTAGGTGATTCCCCATATTGGACACAATTTAGCTTCTATATGTTGATTATATTCATTGGCATAGCCATGAAAATACATACCTGTGTACAATCTAATTATCCATTGCATGTTATTGTTGCTCCACAGATCTAACTAACACAAGTTGCACCCGGCAACATGGGGGGAAATAATTTGAACACCTTCCAGAAAAAAATCAACAGCTTGTGTGGAACATCATTAGATTAAGCAAATAGGTACCGCACTGCATTACTTTCTTTTGTTATGTGCACATAAGGTGAAATTCCCACCTCCACCAAGACCTGTTACAAGGCCAAGGCACTAGTTAAGTTCCACTTAAGCCCTGTTTTGAGGATGGGCTGGCCTTCTGCAATAGGGTGAATATCACCTATAGAGGCATAGAACCTGGAAAATATGGTTTTGTTATACTACACTGTGTAAATGCACTAGTGTAGTATACATGGTTGTATTTTACAAACAGTTATTTTCAAATGTTTAGAAAGCAATCTAATTAGCATTTGGAAGGAAACATGCTGAAGTTTATTAAGGAATTGTAACAGAGAAAGATATGTGGACAGATGGATTATAATGGTTCCTTTAATTTTGAAAATCCTAACAATGGCTTTCATAATGGTAATATTATTATGGTTTATGGTTCCTGTTATACAAGGTAAATCCAGGAATTTAATTCTATATATCTAGCTAAATGTCTCTCTCCATTCAAAGTTCTTAAATACTTATAGAATCCCCATCTTAATGTCTTGAAAACTGGTTTGTATTTACACTCAGAACATGCCCATGAGGTAGGGAAATGCTATCATCTCCATTTTGCAGAAGGGCAATTGAGACAGAGAGAAACATGGGCTCAGGTGCACAACAGGAGTTTGGTGTATCCTGATTTCAGGAGCACTGCAATGCACAAAACTCCTGCTGAACCATATAGTTGCCTAAACTCATTAAGTGCCTAAGACTTCAGGGTTCCTCGGTGCCTAAGTTTCTGCCTCTGAGCAAGTGTACCATTGCCTCACTCTAGGTGTCCCTGTGCCCATCTCTTGCATAAATTCCAGAGATACTCACAAACCAGGGGAAGATCTGCCCTCAGTTGCCTAAGTTGCGTATCGGCTCTGAGACAGTAGATGGTCTCTGAGCATTCCTACTTAATCAGGTCCTGTGGTGGTGGTACTGCCATCACTTACCTTATACTTTTATCCTAATGGTTAGAGAACTTGCCTGAAATGTGAGAGACCCAGGTTCAATCCCTCTTTCTTTTGAAAGGGGGGAAAATGTTTCCTACCTCTCAGAACAGTGCTCTAAGCACTAAGCTATGGGATATTCTGATGTGAGGCTCCCTTACTCTCTCACCTGTTAAAGCTGTTTCAGTGTGGAAATAATGAAAGAGTGGCTGTAGCAGAGGGACTGGACCCAGGTCTACCACTGCCTAGTTGGGTGCCCCAACCACTGGATGCTGAGCATCACGATGCCTAACTTCTTCTGTGCATCCAGCCTTAAGTGACTTAGTCAAAGTCATATAGCAAATCTATGTCAAATCAGGGAATTAAATATAGGTATCCCACATCTCAGGTTAACTTCCTAACCTCTGGACCAACTTTCCTCTCTATATAGTGGGGAAAATTACCAAAAGTGCCCAAGAGACATAGAAGCCTAACCCAAATTTTCAAAAGTGATTTAGGCACTTACGGCTGCCTAAATCACTTTTGAAAATGGATCTTAGATTCCTAACTTGCAAAGATGCTTTTGAAAATTTTACCCAGAGTGCTTTTAACTTTCTTTCCCATATTGCTTTATAGTGTGGCACCCCACACCAGTGATGGCTTGCATTCCATTAGCTAGTGAACTAACAACTGTATGTGTGTATATGAACATGTGTGAATGTAATAATAAAATTAATGCTAATCTCTGATACCACTAGGGACCATTGTATTATATTTATACTGTAAAACATTAGTTCCTAATCCTGTAAACACATATCTGAATAATTTTATTCATATTAGTATTCTCATTGAAGTCAAGCATAAGTGTTTGCACTGTCAGATCGGTAGTGATAGTTTGAGGTAATTATTTCATGTTTAATCGACTTATTCCCTTGTTATTGTAAGGATTTTTTCTGTTTCATATTCCTTAAATTTTGCATATTATTACTTTTAAGAATTTAGCCTTGTAGTTTTATATTTTTTGTTCTGTTAAATTCACCATAGAAACTGTATTCCTATACTTTGGGGGTGGGGAACTGGACACCTAATTTCATGAAGATAATACAATGAGTGATGTAACACAGAAACAAATGAACCCTCTATAATGGCTCTCTAATTGTAACCCACATGCATCAATTTTGAACTTGTTTAAACAGAATGTTCTCTATAGGACAGGCCAGTGGTGTTCATGGAGTTTATGCACCTAAATCCTGAAGCACTGTTTTGAATATTTCTCTCATTGTGTCTATATATGGTATTTTCACAGAGCAAGAAGGTCCAGTAAAGGAATTAAATCTACCTGATCTAGGGTTCAGCTCAACAACAGCAAAATGTCCTGCTGCCAGAGTGAGGATCCCACATAAAGCTGAATGTTCCAATTTTTTTGGCTTCTAGCTTAGTTTGCAACAGTCATTTATTTTTAGAACTGAGCTTTTAAAAGGGTTAGGGATATGTTTGATATAAATGTTGATGATCATGGACAAACAGATATATTTATGCAAAGGGGAGATTTAAAGAAAAATCGAAAGAAATATGTAAGATTTCTAAGGGCAAATCTACAAAATTAAGTTGGCCTAAGTTACGTCAACGTGCAGCCACCTCAGTACTTGAATCAGTTTTACACATCTACACTACGGTCCTTGTGTTGGCAGTGCACATGCTCAGTGAGAGCAACTTGCACCAATTTAACTGCCACTGTGGGACATTGTTGGATGGTTTCTAAAAAGCAGCAACAGGTGATGTAAGCAATACAGTGTCCACACTGACACTGCATCAACCTAACTACATCGACTTCAGCATTATGTCTCTCATAGAGGTGGAATTATTTAAGTCAGCATATAGGGCGAGAGCTACATTTTAGAGTAGACGCTTACAGAGTTAGGTTAACATAAGCTGCCTTATGTCAGCCTAACTCTATAGTGTAGAACAGGCCTAAGTTACATTAAACAACAGTGTGAAAGCCTTCCACAGGATTTGCCTGTATTGAAAATAGTGGAACCTACGAAAAGCAGCAGGTGTGATATATTTTGATTTTAGTAAGGCTTTTGGAACTGTTCTACTTCATATTCTCATTAATAAACTAGAAAAATGTGGTGTGGATGAAATTACTATAAGGTTGGTGAACAACTAGTTGAAAAAACACACTCAGAGAGTAGTTATTAATGGTTTTCTGTAAAACTGGGAGGGTGTATTCAGTGGGGTCACACAGGGATCAGTCCTGGATCTGGTACTAATCAATATTTTCATTTTTAACTTGGATAATGAAGTGGAAAATATGCTTATAGAATTTGCAAATGACACCAAGCTAGGAGAGGTTGCAAGCACTTTAGAGGACAGAATTAGAATTCAAAACACCCTTAACAAATTGGAGAATTGGTCTGAATTCCACAAGATGAAATTCAATAAAGGCAAGGGCAAAGTACTTCACTTAGGATGGAAAAATCAGATGCACAGCACAAAATGGCAAATAACTTACTCGGTGTTATTACTGCTCAAAAAAAGGATTTCTGGGAGTTACAGTGGTTCTGAAGTTGAATATGAATGAACAATGTGATGCAGCTGCGAAAAAGGCTAATATTCTAAGATGTATTAACTGGAGTGTCTTATGTAAGACACAGGAAGTCATTGTTCTGCTTGGAACTGGTAGGCCTCAGCTGGAATACTGGTCCAATTCTGGGCACCATGCTTTAGGTAAGATGTGAACAAACTGGAGAGAAACCAGGGGAGAGCAACAAAAATGATAACAGGTTTAGAAAACCTGATCTGTGAGGAACGGTTAAAAATCCAGACGTGTTTAGTATTGAGAAAAGTGACTGAGGGCCTGGGACTAGGGGAGGCTGTTATAAAAGAGGACATGCCCACTGAAGGTAGAACAAGAAGTGATGAGCTTAATATACAGCAACAACGATTTAAGTTGGATATTAGGAAAAACTTTCTAACTGTAAGGATAGTTAAACGCTGGACTAAGCTTCCAAGGGAGGTTGTGGACTCTCTATCATTGAAGGGTTTTAAGAACACGTTGGACAGACACTTGTCAGTGATGATCTAGGTTTGTAGGGCTTGTAGATATCAGCACAATTTATTTATTTTGAGGCAGCCAAGATCAGACTTAACTGTTGCATCCCAAGGTTTCTCTCCTGAAGCCCTCTTTCTCCTGGTATGAAGAAAGAGCAGCCAGAATTTGACCTTTAAAGGGACACAGTTGACTGGAGATTGCAAAAAATGAGCTGAAAGTAATTATAGGTATTATGCTTGCCACAAAGTACTCCGTAAATTTTGAGAATTTCATCTTAATTTCTTTGTTTTTTTTTTTCTCTCACCTGTTACTATGTGAAAAAAAACACCTGGAGTTTATCTAACTGACAAGACAACATATGTAACTCACATTTTTTTTAAAAAATATAACTACATCCTTATCTCCCCACAAAAATGTGTCATTTTAACTATACAGGTATAGATAAAGTTACACAGTCCCACAGTGTTGATGCAGCTATACCAGTATAAGACATCTTTATGCCACTAGGAGTCTGTTCACACAAAGGGTTTTACCAATATAACTATTATGGTAAAATAATCATAGCCCCTAAACAATATAGTTACACCAATACAAGAACTCTGTGTGGGCCAGGCTTATGACACTGGGTGTCCTTCTTCATCCCAATCACTTTGCTTTTGGGTTGTATCTCTTGCTCACCCTTCCTCAGTCTTTGTTTTCTTAGGCCCCAATCCAGCCACAGACTCCATATGGGCAAATCCCTGCACTTGTGTGGAGCCCCACTGATTTGAATGGGTCTTTGTGTGGGCTTCAGGGTGTGTTCACATGAAGTCTGTTACAGGAATGGGGCCTGAGACAATAACTGTTTGAGGTTTAGATTTTGTCATTCTCTGTGTTTGGAGACCACCTACCTCATGGTGAGCACTGCTACACTCCAAATAACAATACTACTGCATGCGGACAGTGGAGCTACCATACAGCTTTGCGAACACACTAGTCTCTTTTGGTCCTCATGATCTTAGGTGTATCTTATAACAACGGTAGGTAAAAAAAAATTCATAGTGAACTGTACTTTTCAGTTTAGAGTGCTATGGTTGCTTATTTTGGGTCTTAATAAGGAAATAAAACATCCAGCTGTAAGGCTTTGATTTTTTTTTTCCTGCAGACTTTGTTGGTGCAAATGCTGCATGATTTTTTGCTGAAACTGGCCATATGTTTTTAGCTGATTTTTAAAAAAATCTCATACAAGTCTATTGTTTTGTTAGTTTGCAACAAATGAGTTGGAAAAAATGCTGAGGGTTTGTTTTTTTTAGGTTTTCAAAAGCATGAAATTATTCTCCACATTTTAATGTAGATATATAGTATGTTTTCTATTTTAGCTTTAAACGATTCTTATAAAACATATTTGTTTTGGTAATGACAATTAATAGTTCACTTTTAAAAAAATGCAATGTATTAGCTTCTGCTGCAGAAAAGAAACCATCAATCTCTCTCTCTCTCTCTATAATTTAATATAAACTAGGAATATATATATAAAGAGAGAGAAAGACATCGTGGTAATAGACAAGGACCAGAAGACAGCGGTGGTGATAGATATAGCAGTGCCAAGTGACAGCAACATCAGGAAGAAGGAATATGAGAAGCTGGAGAAGTACCAGGGCCTGAAAGAGGAACTAGAGAGGATGTGGAAAGTGAAGGCCAAAGTGGTCCCAGTGGTGGTAGGAGCACTCGAGGCTGTGACTCCTAAGCTGGGTGAGTGGCTCCAACAGATCCTAGGAACAACATCAGAGCTCTCTGTCCAGAAGAGTGCAGTGCTAGGAACAGCTAAGATACTGCACAGAACCCTCAAACTCCCAGGTCTCTGGTAGAGGGCCCGAGATTGAGGAAGACACATACCACCCATAGGGGTGAGAGGGGAATTTTTTTTTTATATATATATATATATGAGAGTGACATAAACAATATATAAAATATTCCTAATTTATATTTAGGAATAGTATTTAATTCTCCTTTCTGCGATAGATCTAAGTGACCATAAGTTTATAATGATTTTATATTGTGTTTATTATTATATAGCAACACATTGACCTTCTGTTTAATACAGAGCATAGTAATAATTCCCAAAATAATTCCTATAATGTAAGTTTTAGGGGGGGAAAAAACATGCTATCTTGATTTTTAAATTATCAGTGATGGAGAGTCTACTACAACCCATGATAAATTGTTCCAGTGGTTAGTTACTCTCACTGTTGAAAATTTACACCTAATTTCCAGCCTGAATTTGTCCAGATTCTACTGCTTGGTAAACTGCTACAAGCAAAGAGTAATAATTATAATATGGCTTAATGTAAATGTGTACATCTAGGAACAAATAATGTAGGCCATAACTGAAAATTGAGGGATTCTGTTTTGGGAAGCAGTGAATCTGAAAACAGGTTTGGAGATCATGCCAGATAATAATCTGAACATGAACTCTCAGTGTGAAGCTGTGGCCAGAAGAGCTAATGTGATCCAGGGATTCATAAACAGGCAAATCTCAAGTAGGAGTAGAGAGGTTATTTTACTTGAGTATTTGGAACTGGTGCTACTGTTGCTGGAACGTTGTGTCTAGTGCTGGTGCCCACAATTCAAGAAGGATGTTGAAAAATTGGAGAGGGTTCAGAGAAGAGCCACAAGAATGATTAAAACATTAGAAAACATGCCTTACAGTGATAGAATCAAGGACCTCAATCTATTTATCTTAACAAAGACAATATTAAGGGGTGCCTCGATTACAATCTATAAGTACCTGTGTGGGGACCAAATATTTAATAATGGCAGAGAAAGGTATTACACAAGGAAGTGAGACTAGGTGATCATAATAGTCTCTCCTGGCTTCTGAATCTATGAATGTTGATTAGACAAAATGTTCTTATCTCCACCAGTGTATCTAGATATCTGTTAATTACACTGGGTTAAACCTTCTTCTCTGCTTCTGTGAGTAGAGGGAAGATAATCCAGGTTATTTATGTCAAGGGGAATTAAATGAGGGATGAACAACATCATTGCCTTTTCCCCACACTAAGTAGAAACCTCATTGTATGTGTTTTATGGGAACCAGGTTCTATAGCTATGTAGGAGGTGGAGCTAAGTGTTATAGCGAGCAGGGTCAGAGATAAGAGGGAGTTAAAGGACAGTCTTTGATGTTTGCAGTACCATATTCCCTCTTCTTAACCCTATGGGAATACCTCCATAAGAGCTCACTGAATGGCTAAACTTTATCTACTGCTGCACATACCCAAACTCCAATATAACCTTCCTCTCTGCTACCTAAGGGGGCCAAACTCTTTAGAGCAGGATTTGGACTGCCAGGGAGGTGTTCACTTAGGGAACAAAGTAAGGGAAATGAGAGGAGGATGAATAGTCAAGCCCAAGAAAGACAGAAGTTGGGTTTATGTTTACATGCTTAGTTTGGGAGTTTGTTAGGGGATCCTGAATGAAGGATTAATCTACAGACATAGTGAGGGAGAAGGTATGAGAGAAGCTGTGATAGAAAGCAGCAAGGAATTGAACTGAGCAGATATTGTCTGCAAGTTATAGGAACCCTCATCTGGAACCCAGTGTAGTGGGAGGGCCTGGTTTCCCTACCAGCCACAGGTATAGTGGCATGAGGCAGATCATTGATCTAGGGAGGAGAAAAAAATAAAAAAGGAAGAGGAAGGCACAAAATACACTGACTCTTTCTTTGCTGAAGGATCTTCCCTCCCAAGCTGGAATACAGAGGTACAGAAGACTAAGTCACTGGAGTTGCCGCTATAATTCCAGGAGACAGCCAAACAGTCAAAGCAGATTCAGGCAGTTCTGCTACAGATCTAGAAGAACCAGCAGAGGCAGTGAGAAGCACAGATGCATATGCAGGAGCAACTGTGAAGGCTGGAAGAACAGAAACAGTATTTTATTTGGATCCTTCAAAAAGAAATCAGAGATCACAGGAATGAGGTAAGAAAAAGGAGCCATGAGGCCAGAGGTGCAGCCAATGGTATGCTGTGTCTGTGGGCAAGAGGTGCACTTAAGGAGGGTATGTCTTTATATGAACTGTTAGCCCAGGAGAGCAGAGCATGAGAAAAACTGCAGAGGCTTGGCCTACTGCCAAGACTGGGTCAAAAGGTTATTTGTTTTTGGCTCAGAGAAGCTGGCCATATAAAAAGGCACTGCCCTCTTAGGAGACTGCAGGTCTGCAAAAAGAGGTGTGGTGTCCCTAAGGATGCAGAAAGAAAAGGAAGAGTGTCCTGTGGCAGGAATACCCACGAAGCAGACAAAGTGGAAGTGGTGGAGATGAAAGGGGGCCTTCTAGCCACTCAGCTGCTTGGCTGCTTGGCAGAGGGCTGAAAGGAACTAGAGGGAAGGATGGCTCTCACTAAGACAAACAGATTGATGGAAGGCTGAATACTAAAGCTAAACAGTCAATGATGGTTACTCAACCCCAATGCAAAGTGTAATGGAGAAGGAAGTACGAGAAGCTAGTAGCTTTGGAACAGGCCTTGGATGCAGCTTTCTGGGACCTACAGTTACTGTGGGAGAAATACTGGGACACCTCAGATGAGAAAGGCCAACTGCTCATTATTGTGAGTGAGCATGAGGAGAAGTGAGACATCCTGTGGGCCTGGCTCTAGCAACTCCAAATCAGTTATCATCTGTACTCACATGGTCTACAGTCGTGATGGGGAGGGTATGTAACAGGGTTTGTACTCCATACAGGCCATGAATGGGTCAATATGGTCCTGATAAGACAGTTAACATACCAAGCTGTCCCTGGACAGTGGACCAGGCTTAACTGAAAATGCATCCCAGATGTGAAGGGGCTGAGAGAGGACTATAAACAGAGGAAGTAGAGAGCAGAAGGTGGCTCAGGTAGAAAGTAAGGAGATCTTGGACTAAAGAAAGAGGAGTAAGCCCTGGAATCCTAGCCTGAGTAGAGATGTCTGGCAAACAGACAGGGAAGGCATAGAGTAGCCACTAAGGTGGAGCAGGCTCTGGTGGTATGTCTTGAAAGAAGAACAGCATTTGGACATCCAGGAAGAGAAGTTTGGGAGGTGTTCAGTTAAGAAACAAAGTGAAAGAAACTAGAGAGGGAATAAGTCCTGAGGATGACAGAAATTGAGTTTATGTTTATACGTTTAATTTGGCAGTTTGTTAGGGGATCCCAAGGAAGAGCCCTGAGTGTCCCAGCCCTGAGAGAATGGTTAACCTAGAGAATGGAAGAAAACTTTTTCTTGGAAATAATTTATTTTCAAAATTAAAAACCTGCTATTAAGGGCTAGATTGTCTTTCATAACATGCCTCTGGAACAGGAATAAGAAGCAATAAGAGGTTGTGGGGGAGAAGGCCTGAGAAAGGCTATACTAGGAGGAAGTCCAGGAGGCAGAAGCAAGGATTAAACTGAGCAGACAAGGCTCCTGGCTACAGGGGCCCTGGGCTGGAATGTAGTGTACTGGAAGTGCTCAGAGTCCCCTACCACCCATAGATATAGTGGTGTAGGGTAGGAGAAGGGGAAAGGATAATGGAAAGTCCTGAGAAGAGGGAGATATCATTAAGGGACTGTGACGATGCAGTTCTGGCGGGACCCAACTGAGAGTGCCAGTTCAGGACAAATCACTTCAAACAGGGCAGTTACAGCCCAAGGCTGGGGTTTTTCCACTTCTAAGGCAAACCAAACCAGCCAGACAAAGAGGACTTCAGTTTCACCCCACTGGCTAACTACAAGTCACACAAGCAATTTCCTTAGACACTCCAGTCTCCCAGTATCCCTACCAGTGCCACCCGTCCTGGGGATGAATGGTTATGAAAACCAACACCCCAGTAAAAGAAAAAGGTTCTCTTGATCCCAAAGGACCAAGCCCCAGACCAGGTCAATGACACACAATCAGTTCTTACCCACAAATCAGCGTTGCCCAATCCTTTTAGCATCTAAACATGCTAAAGGTTTATTCATAAACGAAAACAGGAAGAGATGAAGAGCTAGAAATTGTTAAATGGAAATTAATTACCTATCAGTAATGGCAAAGTTCTTAGTTCGGCTTGTAGCAGGATGGAGTAAACCGTCGCGGAGGTATAATCAAAGTCTCTGGAGAATATCCCCCACTGGGAATGGTCATTCAATGCTTTGCAGAGCTTCAGATTGTAGCATAAGTCCCTCCAGAGGGTAAGAAGCAGGATTGTAAGACAAGATGGTGGTCATAAGCTGACCCACCCACGGCACCCCGCATTGGGGACGATTACTAGACTGTATGTATTAGTGCTGAACCATGACCAAAATACCAGCAACCGCCCATAACTCTGTATGTGCCCTTCCGATAGCTAATGACTGGCACTCAAAACTGCTTTGTATCATCTCTTATTTAAACTGAATTTCCTACTCAATTTGACCTTAAGCGTCATAACCTGCAGAAGCCTATGCCATGAAAACCCCTCTAAGCTTAATTACCAGCTAGATTTGATATCCGCTGCCTCACATGCCAGAGAATTTTCATAGTGTCTTGGTCACTCTGGGTCTCCCAAACTTCCTGGGGGACCCCCAAGTACTCAGTACTGCTGACTCTTTACCACAACCGGGGAAATTACTATTTTTCCACCTCCCCCCAAACCGCTCTCTGCCCACCAGAATTCTTCTCATGGGCTTAACCTGCGATTTAACTAATTGCATCTCTTTACATGCACCAATTAACCAAGAAGCATGTCCCTCTCTTCACAAGAGACAAACCAAAAGGAAACAGAAAAGATTCTCCTCTCTCTCCCCCGTTAAGCTATCTTCCGCCCTGGACTACTAGGAGATTAAAACAGAGAGCAGTTTCCACCCTCCCCCCTGTCTTCCTTTCTCCCACCAAGTTCTGGTGGGTCAATCTAGATACAAAAAATCAACAGGCTTAAAAAGCAATTTTTAATAAAAGAAAGAAAGAAAGAAATAAGAATAACAGTTCTCTGTAATCTAGATGGTAAGATAAGGGTTTTCACTTATAGAAATATGAATAAACAATAGAAAAGGGATAAACACCTAACCCAAGAAACAATACAATTTAAAGTACTTATAGTCAAGCATACACATAAAGACGCCACCAACCAGATACCAGATGCCAATACTGCAAAACAATTTAAAAGACTTTACTTTGCTAACTTTGTACTTACAACGGAACACAGAAGATTAGACAGGACTGGAAATAGACCTCATAGCTGAGAGAGCACAGAACAGACAGAGACCCCCGACCAAAAGAAACAGCACAATTCCCGCCCTTAAGGCTTTGAAACATCGGTTTCCTGAATTTGGTCCTCTGGTCGAGGTGTTTGTTCTCTTGTTTAACACCTTTACAGGTAAAATGAAAACATTGAAACCCTTAGCTATCTGTTTACGACAGATGGCGAGAGGCATTAGCTTATATAGGCGCTTCCAGATATAAGAAGACACTTCTTGTTCTTAACTATGAAAATTACACGCAAAATGGAGTCTGCAGTCACATGGGCAAGTTTCTGCACACCCTGCTGAGTTACAAGGCATATCTGCCTCCTCTCAATGGGTCAGTTGTGCAGCTGATGGTCCTTAATGGGCCATCAAGCAGGCTAGGCAGAGCTAACACCAACTTGTCTGGGATGTTTCTCAGAAACACAGCACAAATTTGAAATACAGACAGTATAGATTCAATACTCATAACTTCAACTACAAAATGATACAGACATACAGACAGCATAATCATAACCAGCAACCCATAACCTGGTCTTAGACACTTATATGACCCCCTTTACATAAGATTTGGTGCCACTACAGGACACTAGTTGCAAACCATGTTCTATATGGTCCCAGTTTATATCAATAACGTCACAGGGATCAAGAGTCAAAGCCAAAGACCTGATACAAGGTCTTGGATTTTGGCTTGTTGGATTCTGTTCCCTCAGAAGAGGTGGACTTAAATCATGGCCTGACCAGAAGGCTGAGTCACAGAAAGAGGTTGGCCACCAGAGGATCGAGGTACTAGAGGAGGAGGGGACCTACTACTCCACACCCCGTTACAAGGAGGCATTTCAATGGTGATCTGACCATTTCACAGTTTGCTAACCCTCATGTGGGTTTATTCTATATATACATATATATACAGTACAATCTGAAATGCTGAAATTTTCTTTGATTATTTAAAAAAGCCATTATCAAGACTTATTCAACATCCTCCACAAAATTCACATATCTGGTTTCTGTGTGTTTGTAACATATAATATACAATCCATATATCAGTCAGTGGGTAAAACTTCTTTTGTGCAAATTAAGAATTAAGAATTAAGAATTTGTATCTGCTTGCTGTAATGAGCCACTCTTAAAATGAAGCAACCTTTTCATTAGAAATAATTTACTATCAAAATTAAATACCTTCTATTAAGGGCTAGATTGTCTTGCACAATGTACCTCTGATCCAGGAATAATAAGCAGTAAGAACACACTTTACAGCCCTACATGGGGTGGAGTAATTGGACCTTGAATCCAGGCACCTCAAAGTTAGTGCTACTCTCCCTGTGAAGTGAATGGACAGGGAGGGGCAGGGAATGGGTTGAAACTTGGCTCCAGGCCCACTCCTTGTTGCCAGCACAGCTAAACTAACATTAGGGTGTTCTATAGGCCAGAAGCCAATTACCACCCCCTAGAGTGCACAAAAATCTGGGGGAAGATTGTGATTCCGAGGAGTGTCTCTGAGTCATAATACCACCCAGGCTTCTCCTGGGATAGTGCACTTTATACACCACTCCTTTCTCAGGCTACCACTCTTTTCTCACTCTACAATCACAGTTGAGCCCCAATTATCAACTTAGTCATGACAATTGGACAAATCTGAAGCATATGAAAGCACCTTCTTTCAAAATATATTTTTGAATATGTTACTTTACTCTTCATAGTAAATATAACTATGTGGTTTTTTTTTTAATTATTTGAAAAATGCAGGGATTATCTCAATGCAGTGAGAAATTCAGTAAGAAAAAGTTTCCCATCCAACATACATTTGATATCGTGATTTCAAGATCCTTGGGTGGTTGAATGTACACAGTTCTTCCCCCCACCCTCATCACACCATCAACAATAATGTTCATTCAATAATGGTTATTAAGAGGAATTTGTCTATCCATTTAGTAGACCACATCATAAATCCATTGCATTTAACTCAACAAATCAGCAGCTCCAGTTCAGAAGCACACAGCTAAATTAGCATGAAGTTTGAATAGAAGATGGTCTCTTAAATCATGGTTAATGACACTTGGTGACAATGCAAGAAAGGCTAGTTTATCTCTCACAGCATTACGTTACCTGGTGTGTAGTTAATACAAAGATACAATATATGCTAATCATTCTTTAACTCTAACAAATATCAACCACTCCATCTTACTGACCAAATAAAACCACAGAAATTTTCTTTATTTGCTAACACAAATGACTCAATGTAAAGAGAGATTTAAAAATAGCCAGGAGTCAATATGATTAAGAAATCATTTTTTTACAGTAGCCATTCTTATCTGTCACTGAGATACAGTAGTCTGGAGACATATCACTTGGATGGGGTAACCTTTCTTGAACAAATCCAGAAGGGTGACGCCAACAATTATGGAATAAGGTGCCAATCACCAACAGTATCTAGGAGAAGGAAAACTCCAATTTCAAATACAAGCAGTCCAAACTTGTTAGCCAGGGAAGGCAAGAGCACTAGAGTGGAACTGCAGATACTTGTTCCTAACAGGCCATTGAGCTATGACATGGTATTCCCATGAGCTGAATAGGGGTGGCTGGCCTAACAAGTCATTGTATCTGAAACTTATTTGCTATAGACACAGTACAGCAAGCTACACTTACTTATATGGATTTTGACCCAGGCCTGTCAAGATTAGCAAATGGAAATTGTCATGGATTTTGGATAATGGCTAAACATGCATTGTGACCTAGAATGTTAGAACTCTTTTAGCTCCAGGCCAGACAGAGCTTATAGTAGAGACACTGAGGAAGTTACACATTTCCCTTGCTGTCATGCAGGAGACACATTGTCTGGGTACAGGAGAGTTCACAGTTGGAAATTATATTTTCTTTCATTCTGGACATTCAGGTGAACAAAATAAACATAGGGGTGGGGTTACTATAGCAGTAGACAATGGAACAATTATGTCAGTGAACATCTGGAAACCTATGTCTGAGCAGACCATCTTAGCAGGGTTTGCTACTGCCTACAGTGATCTGCTGTTATGTACCCACAGAAGCAGCAGAAAAGGATGGATATTGGCAACAGTGGGATAACATTGTGGATGAGATTCTTGATCATGATATGATTTTGATAATGCAAGATATGAATCCAGAGGTTGGTAGAGAACATGATATGAAAATTAATAGTGCTGAACCACACAACTTTGTGACGGCAAACAATAATGTGGAAAGTTTAAGAATTTGCTGTGAAAGGTGCAATCTGATTATTATCTGAATTTGGTTCCTCACAAAGACATGCACAATGTTACATGGAACTCACAAGATGGTCAAACCAAAAAAATAGATTGTCCACTTTATTATAAGTATTAGTCATAGAAGGACACTGTTGATGTTAGAGTCTACAGTAGTGGAAATTGTGACAGAACTACTAATGGGAAAGATTAAGTTAAAGAAAAAGATGGGTGCAGCTAGTGCCAGATTTAATCCTGATAAGTTAAAGAAGAGCTCTGTGATGGAGGTGATGTGGAGGGCATTTCAGGCCATTAATTTACAAAGATAAAGAAATCTCTCTTCAGACCAGATGGGAAATATTAAAAAAAGCAATATAAAATACAGTGGAGGAAGTTATTGGAAGATGTAAGAAAACAAGGAAAATCTGGACAAGCAACAAACAAAATCATTAGAGGAAAATAATAAACAAGCCAAGACTGTCGGGAAAACAGAAATGTGAAAAGTGTAAAGTGTGAAAGCGCTGTGAAAAGTGTTGTAGAAATCACAAAAAGATGGACAAGCAAAAGTTCTGGAAAGAGGAGGCATCAAGAAAACAATATATGGAAAAAACATACAAAAAAGGATTAGGTTGTATGGGAACAGAGTCAGGCCAACAATGCACATGTTAAGAAAGGCTTCTGGTGAACTGACAACAAATCCCAAAGAGATGCTGCAAGAGTGGAAAGATCATTTTGACAAAGTGCTAACCCCTATAGTTCACCCAGATGCAAGCATTCCAGATGTACTAGATGATCAGGTCAGTTTACAAGGCAGAATGGAGGTTAGCACTGAATCACCATCAGAAGAAGAAACTGAGCAATGAATCAGTTAAAAAAATGGAAAAGTTGTAGGAATAGATATAGATATAATAGGTGAGCTGCTAGAAGTCAGTAGGACAAGTGCTATCAAAGCATTAGGAAAAATATATAAGAAGGCATAGGAGCACGAGGATGTATCAGGTGACTGGCTAAAAGAAATAGTTTAATCCGTTTACAGGAAAGGAGATTCTTCCAGTCTGAGTAATTATAGAAGAGTGACGCTGGCAAACTCGTGCCAGCTCTTGCCAAGGCTTTAATCCTCAGCTGAGCTCTGTCAAATTCATTGCTGGAAACCAGTCTGTTTCACTTGTGCTTTAGTATGGTTAAAATGGGTATTGAACTTATAAAAAATGTATTTAGTGTTTAGACTTTATGAAAGGTTTATAAGTTGTTGCATGCATTAAACTCACTTAAAATATCTTTATCACATGTTATATGGTAATATTTAAGTTTTTGCTCTATAACTGTAAAAATGTTTGCTCTGGAACTGTGAAACTATGAGGAGGGAAGTCTCGAAGGAAATAAATATAATTAACTAGAATTTTTTTTCATCTGTTTTGCTGTTTGGACTGTAACAGGCCAGAGCTACAACAGAGAGGGAACAATCCCCAGAGTCAACCTAGACTAGCCCTAAAAAGACAGTCAGAACTGACAGATTACAACAACTCTGTCACTTTTTGGAACCATAGATTATAACTCAGCTGTGTATAAATGTTTGCTTGTTTTTACCTGTAAATAACTCTTTCATTTCTTTTTCTTAGTTAATAAATCCTTAGTTTGCTATAGGATTAGATACAAGTGTCTGGTGTGAGATCTAAAGTACCAATTAGGGTAAGTGACTGGCTCCTTGGGAGTGGGAGCAACCTAAATTTTAGTGTGATTTTTGGTGTAAGTAACCAACTATCATTAAGTCCAGATTGCCTGAGTGATGTGATAGACCGAAATGACCCAGGGGACTGTCTGTGACTCTATGGTAAGACTATTTTAGTGCTTCAGGAGTTCACATCTGTTATTGAGTAGGTGAAATCTAATTATAGAAGTTAGAACCAGTTTGGGTCTCTGCTCTACTTCTTGACAGTCCACCCTGAGGATGGCAGTCACAGTCATGAACCACTCAAGTCACCATGGCAAGAGGCATACATTTATCTGGAAAAATCATGATGAAACTAAGGGTATGTCTACACTGCAATAAAAAAAAATCCCTACAGCAGTGAGTCTCAGAGCCTGGATCAGTTGACTTGGGCTTGCAGGGCTTGGGCTGTAGGGTTCAAAACCAAGCCATGTGACCCCCAATTTGATGACTCAGAGCACCAGTGGCCATGCTGCAGATTTTTTATTAAGTGTAGCTATATCCCAATTGTCAAAAGATTAAGATCAGTTTTAGAGGAAGTAGTAGGCAAGTGTGGCACTCTGTGCCTCAAAGCAGCACCTGAGAGCCCTCATGTTCACCACTGCCATATAATTATGATATGTTTTGTACAAAATGTACATTGTGTGGCATCTTTTTAAAAGTCTTGATCTGTTGAACATTAATATCTTGTTGGATTGTAATGCTATCATTATATGTGAAGTTATAATGTGTTGCTATGTGTGTGTTACTGAAATATGCTGTGATGTTTGGAACACCCACAACCAGTCTTTCAGGTACAACAATTGAGTAACCAGATGTACTGATTGCCCATTAAAGAGAATCCACTTTCCCATCAGCCATGCCAGAAAACTTCTCAGAGAGAGCACAGAGACAATGGAGAATGTTTAACTAATGGGGGTGGACCTCCATGTCAGAAGCATACATCTTTCCAGAAAGCTGGAAGAAACTACAAAAGAGGACAAGTGATATCATGACTGGGCCTCACTCCCCCCACAACACAACATCTGGAAGAAACATCTGGAGGACAAAGACTATAAGACTATGAACTGGGAAGGATGGTCCCAGGCTGGAAGGCAGCTCCAGACTGTGTATTGAGGAATTATACCATCTGTCAGGGTGAGACACTACTTGATTCAAATCCTGTTTAGTTTATAGAACTCAGAATACACATTTTTGTTTCTTAGGTTACCGACTTTGATCCCTATGCTTGTTACTTGTAATCATTTAAAATCTATCTTTCTTCAGTCAATAAATCTGTTTTATATTTTACCTAGAACACTGTGTTTTGGCTGAAGTGCTTGGGAAATCCCAGCTCAGTTTATAAAGGCTGCTGTATGTCCTCTCCACATTGAGAGTGGGGTGAACTGGGTAATGAATTTATATTGGTTAGGCTTCTGGCAGAGCAAAATGATACAGTTCTGGTGTGTATGGCTCAGGTAATTGCGGGGAACTGACTTGAGCCTCTCTATTCAGAAGTGGCAAGGAGAGGCATTCATGTAACTCACTTGTGTATGTCCCTGCCTGTCTGTGTAAGTGCAGTACTGTCAGAGGTTTGTGGCTTAGCAACAGCATCACAGTGTGGGAGGCAACCTAGGTTTGTGGGTAAGGGTGGCTCAGCACTCCCACAGTCCAGGTTGTACCCCGGGGACCCTGTCACAGCAAGTAACTGTGAGTCTAAAGGCTAGGCCAAATATACACTCTGACAGTTGATGGGGAAAAAGTGAGAATGGGGATTAAGTTTCTGTTTCAATTATCTTCATTAACACATTTGATTCTGTTTAGAGAGGGAAGAATTATGGAAAGGAATAAAATCATATACTGTTCCAGATAAGATAACTGTGATTATGAAAATTATGTATGAAGACTCCTGTCGTAACAATTGGAGAAAATTAAAACAAGTGGTTCAAATCAAAGTTTGGTGTAAGATACGGAGTCATAGATCATAAAGCTCTTAAATTGGACATTAAAAATGGTAGACAAGTTGGAGGGTATGACTTTGGATGATCTAGAATTAAGCTTTTTAGCTTATGCAGATTGTAACATGCAACTTGGCAGACACATTTGAATTAATTATGATACTCTTCTCTATCTTGGAATATTGGTGTAGTCCAGGGTTTCTCACTTCCAGCAGCTCCCATTGGCCCAGAGCAGGGATCCACAGCCAGTGGGAGCCATGATCGGCCGGACCTGTGGAAGGGGCAGGTAAACAGACCGGACCAGCCCACCAGGGGCTTTCCCTACACAAGCGGCGACCCCCGTTTGAGAAACCCTGGTGTAGTCAACTTTGACTTGCAATAAGTGCCAAGAAAATGTAATGGCATGTCTTGGAAAAGGGACAGTAGATGCTGTTGGAATGCTGCAGGGAAGTCATAGAACAAGTCAAATCTTATGCGTGCCTAGGAAACTTGATCAGTACCAGTGATTCCATCAAGTAGAGATGTGATGCTTTAGCTACAAGTGCTGCACAGAAGTTAATGAAATTATGGAAGGATAACATTATGGGTGATGCAAAAATGAAAATTTATCAAACCGGTGTATTAACAATAATACACTATGGTCTAGAAGCAGCTGCATTAAATGAAACAGACATCAGAAAGCTGAAGAAAGTAGAGATAAGAATTCTTCAGAAGATGACAGGCATAAAATGGAATGATTTTAAGGCAGATGAAGAAGTTAAAAGGAAAGTGTGATATAGTATCTGTGTATGGAATTGGCTGTAATCAAAATATTATGATGGTGGGAACTCTGATGATATGATGCCAGAGAAAATAATAACAAAGAAAAGATGGAGGGACATTGTATGCAGGGAGATGACCAAGCTGAGTTTAATGGAGGATCAAGCCATGAGCTATGTATGAGAACACTATAGATGCTTTGGGATGGGAAATAATAGTTCTCAAACTGTGGTGCATGGACCACAATGGTCCACTGAGCTCTTTCTTATCGCCTGCAGAATAAAATGTTTTCTGAGGTGTTGGCTGAGACATTGTAAGTGAAATATCTTCTTAGGGAAGTTTTCTTCAGATATAGAGTATTCAGTTTGCTGATTATGTCTTAACCTGAATGTATGCGATTCCACACAATATAATATTGCATCTTTTCAAAGATGTATACAGTGCAAACAGACTTTATAAAATTTTGGCAGGATGGAAAATATTATTTAATCTTCCTGACATCTTAGAGAATATCATATCAGTATAGTATAAGCATCTAAGGTTTGATACTAACCAGTCATTGTGGTCTTAGATAGAGGAAAGTAGCTCGCTCAATATCATCCATGAACAGTTGGTGTTGATATATTTAAAAAGCATTGCATAGTTTGTCAACTCTATGGGCCCCTGGAGCTCCATTTAATACATTTCTAATCTCTATATCATGTCCAAGGAAAGTGAGTTCTCCTCCAGCTGCACTGCTTTGTTCATCACCCCCAGAATAACTGATGGAGTCTGGTTGTGATAGAAATATTAAATATAAGGGGGAAAAATACGATCTTCTTTTACATATCATTTGTTCTACTCTGCAAATCAGACAACTAGTGCTGGAATTACATTAATTCAGGCTCTCTAAAAGTGGCCAATGGAATTTCTGATATTTATTATATTTTTTAAGCAGGAAATACTTTATTATGATAGTTCAGTTATTGAAAACTCCCTCACAAAAAGCCTTTGGTGTATGTGTGTATATGTGTGTGTGTGTATGTTTATATAAGCAGCAAAGAGTTCTGTGGCACTTATAGACTAACAAACATATAAGTTTGTTAGTCTACAAGGTGTCACAGAACTCTTTTCTGCTTTTACAGATCCATACTAACACGGCTACCCCTCTGATATGTTTATATAATTTATATTTTTCCAATTATCAAAATACTTGTTACCCAGTAGGTACCATATTTCTCCTTTGGGCTTGCTAGAACATCTGTATTAAATTAATTAAACTTTAGTTATTATGCACCCCAAACTTTCTCCCCTAAAATAATAAAGCAGAAGCCTATTGGTTAATAATGTTTAAAATACAAAAAGAAGTAAATGAGGAAGGCCAAGGGCCTGATCTTACTGGCAAAACATATGTTGTCTTCAACGGAAATAGAATCACCTATCTTGAGCATGGACATAAACATTCTTTCTATTGTCATTTATCTTCCAGGGTTAAAACAAATATGTTTTCTCTAAAATCTATAGCCCATTACACTAAAGCTGCTATTTAATTTTGCACATGGCCAGAAAGACCTTTAACTTTGATTGTCTGATGGGTATCAAGTATTTATTTTTTGTACAGTTAATAACAAACATCATGTATTTTTTCCATCTGTGAGTAGGATGGACCAGGGACTAATGCTATATTACAGTTTGAAAGATATATGTTAACCATTCTGTTTCACACATTTTTTTTCTCCCCTTTGACATTAACAGCCTTATGGCAATTTTTCATTCTAACTAAATGTGAATTGTGTTTTATAGCTTGTGTTTATTGTCACTTTCTTTTTTAATTGCAGGATCAGCAACTGTTCAAGTGGTTTTAGATGAATACACTCATATATTCTTTAGACAAGTAGTAAATAAATTATGATAAATAAGCATTTATGGTTCAATTTTAGCATTATGCAGAAGAGCAAAGTTATGAAATATGGCTTATTCAAATTTAGACATATATGTAATGTATGTAGATGGCTATGTTTCTGTGACTATGTTGGCTTTGTTTTTTCTATATATTGTCTATCTGTTTGTCATTCATTTGCCGAATTACACTGATACAGGTTTATGTGATACTAAGGGCCAAATAGAGCTAATGTTGAAGTCAATGGAAGACTCCCA
The DNA here is from genome assembly GCF_003597395.2 of Chelonoidis abingdonii. Lineage (NCBI taxonomy): Eukaryota > Metazoa > Chordata > Testudines > Testudinidae > Chelonoidis > Chelonoidis abingdonii. The sequence goes on along the minus strand of NC_133769.1, from coordinate 283,323,758 downwards.
TTGATCTCAGTGGAAATTGGATCTGCCCCTAAGTAGTTAATAGAATATATTTTAATCGTGATTTTTTTAAAAAAAAATAGGCATTTCATTAATTAATAAATTGTGAACTTACGTCTTTGTTGATAAAAAAATATTTTAACATCAGTCAAACTTTTTTTTTAAATCATGTATATGTTTACTTGATAGGAGAATGTGCCTCTAATTACACATTTCTTTGTATAAAAAGCCCAATCTGCTGCACATGGATGACTTTTAAAAGAATCATGTTATTATTTAATGCCCTAGTACTGCAAAGACTTATGCAGGTGATGAACTTTAGGCATTGTTAGTAGCAGCACAGGAGCCAGCTAACAGCTGAAAACAGAGACGTTTGAGTGGAGCTCTGTTAGAAGAGAAGGAATACAACAAGCCTTGTTTTGCAGGGGAATGAGTGATTTCTTGGGAGTGTGTTTGTTGTTTGCTTGTTGGTTTGTTTTCAGTTTGCAAAGCATGGTAGTGGGAAGTTTTTTTGTGAGAGAAGCAGAGCCTTTGATCATAGCTGAACCTTAGGCAGTAGGGCTGCTCAGGGAGCAGGCCTATAAAGTCAGGCAGTCAGCTGATGAGCCAATGCCATATGAATCAACAAAGAGAGCTGAAAATCAGGGAGCTTGTGTGGGAATTTGTAAGTGGAGTTTGGGGGAAAGTGTGTTTTTTGTTTTGTATTTTTCTTGATAGGATGTTATGAGAGAAGGCTATGGTGGCTACAGAGGCAGCAGTGGTAGTGACTCAAATACTGTAAGAGACAATGACAATGAATGGACGTGGAAGCTACAGGATGTAATTCTTCTGAAGCGGGATACTTGAAAGGTGCTTCATTTGTATGAAGTGCTACCTAATGGAAGGAGATCCAAGGTTTGGAGATGGAGCTACAAACTGTAGTTGAGTTTAGAAGGAAATTGAACAGATGATGGAGGAAAGAGAAGTAACTGAAGGGAAAACTCAAAACTTGCAGGTACATGCTGGACAAGAGAACTGAGAGGACATGTTGCTGGATGAAGAAAGTGACCTGTGGAAGCATGTGACTAAGAGAACAAGGAAGAGGAAAAGATCAGCTAACAAAGGAGAAGCAGATCTGTGGAACAGGTATGCTGAGTTGGAAAATAAAGGTGAGAGGCAGGCCATAATAGGAAATGAGAAGGCAAGGAAAAAGAGAAGAGTGGCTAGTCCTACAAGAAGAGGATAGAAGATAACTCAGAGAAAATTGCAAGTGAGAACAGAAGACAAGAAGACTTGGAGCAAGAAAGAAGACTAGAAAGGGGAAGATCTGAGAATCTCCCAACACCAGAAAGAGGGCAGTCTGCATCACTGGGGACTCCCTATTAAGTGTGACAGAAAACCCTGTCACCAGAACAGAAATGTGTTGTCTGCCAGGAGCTAAGATATAGGATGTGGATCTGAGGCTGAAGAGGATCCTAATGGAAATACGAAAGAATCCATTGACTGTCCTCCGCATGGTGACAAATGATACTGCTAAATTCTCACTGGGATACATCAAGGAAAACTCTGCCAGGCTAAGGAAGATGCTTAATGAAATAAGCAGGTAATCTTCAGTGGGATTCTACCTATCCCTAGAGGAGGAGAGTGAATGTGACACAAGATTACGGTTATCAACAGAAGGTTCAGGCAAAGGTGTTACAAGGAGTGATTTTGGAGGTTCAACCACTGGAAGGCATTCACGGACAAATGACTGTTTTCATAGGATGGACTCCATCTGAGTCTGGAGGGTAATTAACTTCTGGGATGGAAGTAGACACAAGTGATGAAAAGAACTTTAAACTAGCAAAATTTCTTTTGCCTTCCTCTGCGGCATGCAACACAGATCACTTGATCATTTGGACTGGCTAAATGCTGGATTCTGTGTAATTTGAAGTCTTTAAATCAAGGTTTAAGGACTTCAGTAACTCACTCAGAAGTCATGGCCCTGTTGAAGGAGTGGGTGGGTGAAGTTCTGTGGTCTGCAATGTTCAGGAAGTCAGATTATGTCATCATGACGGTCCCCTCTCTCATTAAAATCTGAGTCTGAGTAATGTCATTGATGTTAATGAGTTTTCTCACCAGGTGTAAAATCAAGCATGTGCTTAATCCTTTCCAGGATCAGTGAGTATAAGTCTGGTAGCCTGTACTGTATGGAAGTTTGGAGTATGCAGGAAGAGGTCCAAACCTTGCTTTCTTTTTAGATATATAGCTTATACCATCTTATATCAATTGCACATTGAAATCCAAAACTCACTATCAACCCTACGTAGGTCTGATCCAATTCCCATTGAAATCAAAGGGAGTCCTTCCACCACCTTTAACGGGTCCTGGATCCAGCTGTATTGCACTTAAAAATAATAAAGCCACCTTGCCTTCCCCTCCCTCCCCCCAAAAAATAAAACAAATCAAATGCTTACATTAATGATCACAATTATGAGTAATCCTCTTTATTTTGCTATTATAAGTAAGAGTTGACCATTGTGAGTAAAGTCACATAATCTAAGCCTATATTAGTTAAGAGTCCCAATCCTGCATACATCATGATAGCAAAATTTCCTTTAACTGAATGTGAGTTAGGTGACTAAACACTATAAAGTCATTTACATGCTCAAGTTTTCTTCTTGATGCTAATTTACATTAATCTAAAACTGAATTAGACTTGCACCTCAAAGGAAGAATAGGCCTTAATATGTTGGTACATAATGTTCTTAAGAATGTTAAGCAATATTCAACATACAAAGTTCTTTCTGCATCTTATGTAATACAATGGGAGAAGAAGCCTTTTATGGATATCCCAGGAGGAATACACCTTATAATTATAGATCAGTGAGATAACATGTACCAATGGTGTGATGGTTTATTCCTCTCCCCCCAAAAAACCCCCACACCTGTTGATGTTTTCTTTGTGCTTGTTACACAAGCATCACAGTAAAAATCTTCTCATGACCTTCACAGACTCCACTGCACCTAAAACTGAGTTTTATTTTCTCAGGGTAGGTAGCACCCAAGGAATAAATGGTCATACAGAGAAATGAGATAAATTTTGAAACTGAAAGTATCCAATTGCACTAGAAAATATTACAGAAAATATTTATTTGTTTGGATATTTTCTAAAGTCTGATAAAGTGTTCTTTTTTCCTTGAAAACATTTTGAAAGTGTATGTGAACACCTTACACAGAATTTATGTCCTTTAAAATAAGTATTTTTTAAGAAAAAAAGCTTTTACAAAGTTGCATGAGTTTAAAAATGAACATGTATTTGTATTGTCTTGTGTGAAAAAGAAACTACAGTGCATGCAGAAAGACAGCTCCAAATTCATAGTTCAACATCACCCTCTCCTGGTAGAATTTCTGAACTGAAGAGTCTGCAAAATATGTTTATTTCTTGAAATTATACACTGGGTTCTGACAAGAAAATATCTGCAAGTCATTTTGTATTAGTTGATGGCTATATTTTACAACTAAAATTGTTTTGTTTGTTTTTGTTTGTTTTTTACTTTGGCATACACCTATGTGTTACATTCTTATCCGACGAAGTGGGTATTCACCGACGAAAGATCATGCTCCAAAACGTCTGTTAGTCTATGAGGTGCCACAGATCTGCTTTTACAGATCCAGACTAACACGGCTATCCCTCTGATATTATTCTTATCTTATTGGCAGATAGAGAAATTGTAGTTTTGAACATTATTTTTTCTGCTGGCAAAGTTTAACTTCCTGTCATATAAACTCATCTTACTTTTAAGCTACCTTTTTATTGCAAGATTTAGTATAAAGATAACTACATTTTGAGCAGTCAGACCATAAAACTTTGTCAATGATGTGCTATTATGTTTTAATAGATATCTTACAAAATATTTAGTTTTTTATCCTTATCCTGATACATCCTTTATAGGAAGAGGGCATTAGGAGAAGGGTGCTGTCAGAGAAATAGAGAGGCAATTATGAATTTATTGTTGATCTTTAAAGAAAAAAAAATATTTTTGATGCTGTTGAGTATTTAAAAATACTTATTTTAAAGGGCATAAACTCTGTGTAAGGTGTTCACATACACTTCTTTGCATTTTACCATGCTTAGCACCATGGGACCCTAAAATTGAATGTGGCCTGTGGGAATATTGCAATATAAATCACGGTAATAATAAAATAATTACTTCAGTTTTAATAACGTGATTGACATCAGAGTAAGAGCAGTGAAAACTCTGATGTCACTGAAGACCATAACAGAAGAGGTTCAACAAGGGTAATATGAAATCTGTTTCTGTTAACATCCTTACTTCAATGATTCAAAAAAAATAATAATTGTGGGAAAGGGAAAATTAAAAATAGATGACCTCTGGTGTGAAAACAAGGCTGAACGTATTTTCATGCCTCTTCAGCTCTTGACATCAGCCAAGTGACAACTCCCCAGCTGAATTGTAGACTTATATGCGCTCCAGGGACAGATGTTATCCTCTCTGTGGCTCTCAATAAAAAAATAAAAAATCTTATTTCAGAAAATGAATAACAGATTATATTCAGAACCAACTACAAGTGAATGTCTAATACAGTGTGGAATTGCTATATATTGGCTCCATTGAAACCAATGTGAGTTTTTCATTCACTTCAGTGAGGCCAGGATTTCACCCATGATGTACATATTGACATGTGTTTTTATCTCTGTGTCATATCTGAGTTTTGGAATTCTCATTCTGAGTTATAAATATTTTTCTCAGAATGACAGTAATCCGATGAAGTAACAGGGTATCAACGTTTGCCTGCCAGATCCTACCCAGTTGTCAGGTGATTTTTTTTCTTTTAGATATCTTTAGATTGAAATGAGAATTTTAAAAGCCATCTTTTATGAAAAGGTGGCCTAAGAATTAATTGCATTTACAACCCAGCAGCAGAAAATAATATATATGATAATGATTCAGCCAACCAAACACATCACAGCAATAAAACGGCCTCTTCAGTCCCTTGCTCCCCCTCTCACTGCCCCCTCGAATGTACTCTTAATCTTTTCCATGAATCCTGTCAAAAGAATGACTTTTGCAGCTAGCCTGGAGAGGAAATCAAATTTGGGCTATTTTGGACTGAACGCTGGTCTAATATTATAAATCAATCTAAGTTACACTAGTCCCATTATGTAAATTACATAACTGAAGTTGACGTAGCTTAGGTCGACTTACAACAGTGTCTACACTGAGCTATGTTGATGGGAAATGCTCTCCTGTTGACGTAGCTTCTGCCTCTCAGGGAGGTGGAGCACTCTCCCATCAGCTTAGCTTATCTTCACAGGACCCGCTAAATCTTCGCTGCGGCATCAATTGCAGTGCTGCCAATTTAGCCTATAGCGTAGTCATGGCCTGAAAGAGCAAGTTCCAGGGTCCTGGGTGTCTCACAGAAACAAGGCCCTTCCTTTAATCCTGCTCGGAAAGTGTTTTGCTGAGTCAATCCAGAAGCAGAGTATCAAGGAGATGGCCATAGCCTCAAGCAGAGTGTGCTCTGGTTTGGACAGCGAAGTGCCAAAGGAAGGAATCCTAGGAGCTGTTGCTGATATTTAAAATGTAATATCACAAGATTACTTTTTAAGTCAATGATCCTTGCATATCTCATTGTGAAGTACCAGCATTAAAATATACTTTTTTGTCCGAGGGGAGGGTTTGTACTTTCAGGTTTCCCATTATTCCTAGTTAACCTCTATATAAATCCCATATATTATTCCTTCTAGTGAAGAGCGCTAGGGTGATTCTGTAGCTCCGGTGCACTCTAGAGAAGATCTCCAGTTCTGGGGAAATGACCATATGAGGGGTATAATCAGCAAGTTGACATATTGTGATTCCACTAGGACTAATTTAACATAGGAGGGAAAAGGTAGGCTTAAAATACACTCTTTTACACACACACCAATACACACACAGATATCCAACAGTGACTCTCTGTGGGGGTGACATGCTGATGAAGCTCTTCTTGGGGTTAAGGATTCCATCTTTCACCTTCTCTATGCTTCACTAAGGCTCTTTTATTCAAATTTTGCTTATTTTGCAGGACCAGCCTGTTGGGATATTGTGCAGTTTGCATTCCTGATGGATGATATAACCAAAAACTTGGTTAAGACCCCACACAAATTATTTAGAGATTTCATTATGTTCTCATTAGAAAAATGTGAAATGAATTGTGTTAGTCAAATATATATATATATTAAATAATGTTAGATTAATAAATATTTATTATAAGAACATTGAGAGGAATTTTTGCTTTTGTATGTATCTGCTGATGCAGTATTTTAGATGGTAGCTAAAACAACTTCAGTGTTGTGCAAACCATGAAACCTGGTTTGTGTGTCTTATTTGTAAAAACCTTGGTCTGTGTAAATAGCGGGGTGAATCAGAGTGTCATAAGGGAATTAACTTCTGCTGCCCCTCCCCCTTCTAACAAGACAAGCTAACAAGTTAAAAAACTCAGGCCACAAAAACAGACCAGTCAGATTAAAACAAATGGATGAAGCCAGGGGGGTTGGCAACAAATAATAGATGACAGAATAGGTTTTAGCAGGGTAAGCAAAAATGTATTAGTTAGTTTAGTTTGTTGTATGAGTTAGATTAGTTAGTTTAGGTTAGATTTATGCATGAAAATGTTTTAATTAGGTAGGTATGTAGATGAGATAACTGGGTAAATGGAGTCTCCACAAAGTTATGGAACAGGGTTAAAAATAGGTGATTGACAATAAGAAAGTGGAAAAGACAGGGGAAGAACACAGCAGAGACCAGAGATCTGAGAAGAGTTACCCTGTCCCCAGGAGAGGTAACTAGATCAGTTATCTTTCTTGCCTTATCAGTTTTTACATTTTTATGAATAATAGCATATTCTTAAAAAATGAAAATAGAGGCTAAAAGAAACATCTAAGCCTAAATTGAAATGGATCTTGTTTTTCACCCAACATTCTTCTAAGGAGAGAATAATGAATGAAAATTCAAAAAGGTAAAATTTACCAAAGAGATCTCAACACCAGATGTAATATCATAATTTACCTCTGAGTGGCTGTGAACTCTTATAGTTTTGACATAATGTGAAATGTTGGCAGATGACATAATATAATATGGCAGAGCATAAATGATGAAACATGACATTGGATATAAAGCTAAGATTTATAGCCCTTCAAATGTGTTTATGTTTCAGAGAAGCGTTCCCATTCCAGTAACATTGCCACTGAAAGATACATATTTCCCTTTACTCTTGTGAATCATCAGTAATTGTATCATTTCCAAATCTGCTCCTGCTCCTTAGGTTTTAAGTGTGCAACTTTTGTGTGTGTGTGTGTATGTGTGTGTTAAATTGTCATTCTCTGATTCTAGTTTTATGTTTTCCCTTAATAAAAAAAAAGTAGTATACTACAGTAAACGTTGAATAGAGTTGCAGTAGAACTAGCTTAAATTCCAGTGATTTATGGTAGGGTCTTTCCACATTCTCTACGTTGGGTTTATTATATTCATGCTCATGCACTGATATACTCTTTCACCTTTACACTGTACATATACTGTACTGTTTGTGTGCTTTCTTACATTAGGTGCATGTTAAACAAGTTAACCAGACATTTGGAATTATCTTGGTGTGTTTTACATATCCTACATTATTTCTAATAGTCCAGACTTTGCTTATTTTAGCTAGAATTCAATGGCAGTTGTTCTCAACCAGGGGTTTGCGTACCCCTGGGGGTATGCAGAGGTCATAAGGGGGTATATAAACTAATCTAGATTTTTGCCTATTTTTACAACAGGTTACATTAAAAGCACTAGCAAAGTCAGTACAAACTAAAATTTCCGACAGAAAAGTTGTATATATTGCTCTGTAAACTATATACTGAAATGTAAGTACAATATTTATATTCCAATTGATTTATTTTATAATTATATGGTAAAAATGAGAAAGTAAGCAATTTCTCAGTGCTGTGACACTTTTGTATTTTTTTATGTCTGATTTTGTAAGCAAAGAGTTTTTAAATGAGTTATAACTTAGGGGTATGCAAGACAAATCAGACTCCTGGACTAGTCTGGAAAGGTTGAGAGCCACTGTTGTATGGCATTCTACAGCAGGGATCGGCAACCTTTGGCACATGGCCTGCAAGGGTAAGCTCTGTGGTGGGCTGGGCTGGGCCAGTTTGTTTACCTGCAATGTCTGCAGGTTTGGCCGATCGCAGCTCCCATTGGCTGCGGTTCACCACTCCAGGCCAATGGGGACTGCGGAAAGCAGTGGTCAGCACATCCCTCAGCCCACGCTGCTTCCCACAGCCCCCATTGGCCTGGAGTAGCAAACCATGGCCAGTGGGAGCTGCCATCAGCTGAACCTGTGGACGTGGCAGATAAATAAACCAGCCCGGCCCACCAGGAGCTTACCCTGATGGACTGCATGCCAAAAGTTGCCGATCCCTGTTCTACAATATCATGCTATTTCGAATTGAGGGTTTTTTCCTACAGCCTACTGAATACATGCTCCTCCACAAAACTAGAATGTGTAAGAACGAAAATCTTTTCTGCAGTTTTGGCTATATTATTGAATAACTTTGAGCCATCAGATCAAGTTAATTAATTGGAAGAGGCATGACCAGATGCTGTCCATCCTGGTAAATGTATTTTCCTTCTGAGCTTTTTTCCACATTTCTTTAGGGATTTGGTCTTCCCTAAGCAAACTCTCAAGGACTAAGTGAAAACACATATATAAAGTCTCAATACTGGAACATCCTAATTTTGTTGCATTCTAAAAGTCAACAAATCTGGAATACACAACCAGTTGACTTTTTATGGGGAGGTTTTTGAGAGCATATCAGTTGTATTACTGTAGTAATATATTGAGCCTCACCCAACATTTCATCCACTTTGTGCATCAATGTATGCATCAGACTTGGAAATGGCATTGATTTTTCTAAAATCATTACAAAGCCAGGTGGTGTGATCCAGCATGGATACCAAGATATTAGGACTCCTGTGATCACTGTGGAATTCCTCTATATATCACCAAGCATCCCCAGATTTGGAGTTTCTGTAGTACCATTTGATGCATTTTCCTGGGTATAGGACAAGGCATTTTTCTAACTAGGTGCCCCAGCTCTGGCTATGATGGTAAGCTGAGTGAGTTTGCCTTGGCAAAGCTGAAAATGCTGTTGAGAAAAGAGGCCACCAGGTGCTGCATCTGGGCTTTTTGCTCTATATGGAGCATGGGGACTTCTCACTGTTACTTCTCAGGGCACGTGCCAATGGGCCAAAGTTTAGATTCTGCTATACAAATGAACAATAAGAACGTGCAGTTTTGAAGCTTAAACACCTGGAAGCCAGCTCCCCTATTATATGCACATTCTTGGAACCACAGGGCATTAATCAGATTCACTTTTGCCAAGGTGCCCAAGACTTCTAGCATTTTTGCAGAATTTAAGGACACATTGTACCATACTCTCTGTCCTGGGACCCGGTTCCCCTTCTGTCTCTTGCAGTAGGTATAAAATTCCCCAGAGTTTCCTCCAATGCAAGAGAAGTGAATAACTGGGGAATCTCCCACACTAAAAGTAGGTGGGAGCAGCTGGTCCCATAGGCAAGGGTTTGTGGCAACACATTTTTGTATCACTTGGTTTCAAAGTTTAATGAAACTCTCCACCAGATCATCTGTCTGGAAATGATATGCAATGATGCAATTGTCCAGATCTTTCATCACCCATGATGTTAAGTTGGTCTCCTGGTTTGTTAAGATCTGCTGTGGCAACTCTTTCATAGTAAAAATCTTAATCAATTCTGTAGAAGTGACTTCAGTATTTATTGAACTTACAAAAGCCTCTGGGTACTTTATGGCATAATCTGTTACCAGAATATATCTATACCCCATTTCACTGTTTTTGAGAGACTTAACCAGTCCATCTCTATTTACTCAAAGGTGGTGCCCATCAATGGGAGATGGACTAAAGGAGTCTTTGAATACTCCTTGGAAGCAACTAGCTGGCATTCTGGGCATGAGGCACTGAAGTAAAATCTTTATACACTCCTGGTCAGTAGAAGCAGGCCAGGATTTAGGCACGGGTCTTCTCTTTGCACAGATGTCCCACAAAAGGCATTAGCCAACTGCGCAACTTCATGATGATATGGCCATATAATTAGGAACTGCATCCAGACCTCTCCCATCACTCGTTTTTTTTTTCTAGGCTGTAAAACCACTGCATATGGCATTCAAACTTTGGATATTGACTCACCTGTTGACTCGCTCACCACTTCCCCATTCACTACAGCCACTGATCATAGTCTCGACTCAGGATTTTGTCTTCTCGTTGTTACCTTGATAAAGTTTGAGAACCTCATCAAAATACCCACATCTTGTAGAGGGGCTGCTGCTGACTCCTCGCTGAGAGCGAAGATTAAAGGAGAATTCTCTTGTTTGGAATCTCCTTCTCCTTGGTCCATTTCCCCTCCTAAACATACAAGACCCATTGGGTTCAACACTGCCTTGCCCAGGATATCTTGGATCTGAGTACAAGAGGTTCTGCAGGTCGTGAAAACCTTTTCAATATGTCCTCAAATGCCCCTACCACTCCCTACTTGAGGATGTGCAAGGGAGGTAGTCCCACTACTGGGATGCAGTGTGCTCTCCAACAGTCAGTTGGAGCTGCATATGGCTTAATGTCCTCAAGCATGCACTCCAAATAAATTGAGAGGGGTGTGACATCTACTAAATTGTCTCTGATTAGGTTTGGCCGCTCCCTTCTACCTCAGTCCCATTTATTGCAATGGGGACAGTCAGCTTGAGAGGAGTGGGAGGCTCTTCCTGCTTGCTTGGTTTTCTGCCAGCCAGGCCTGTCCATAGCTGGACTCCTGCAAACAGTGCCAAATATACCGCAGTAGCTGTTGTTGAGTGGCTAGCTCCTGAACCAGTTGCCAACTGGCTCCACCAATCCATTTAACATGTATTCGAGGTCTATGATGGTGGGAGACTGCTAACTTCTCACTTCTCTGCTTGAGTTTGACTGATGTCCTGATTTGCTCCCTTCTTAAATCGTAAATAAATTATTAGGGTTGGAAGGGACTTCAAGAGATCATCTAGTCTAATCTCTTGCTCAAAGCAGGACCAATTCCCAAATCACCCCCTCAAGGATTGAACTCACAACCCTGGGTTTAATAGACCAATGCTCAAACCACTGAGCTATCCCTCCTTCCCAAAAAATGAATCTGGAGATGCTAGGGGATTGAACCCAGGGCCTCATACATGCAAAGCATGCACTCTACCACTGAGCTACATCCCCAGGGACTAGATCAATTTCCTGCATTCTCCACCATGAGTAAGCATGTGACTCAGTGGCCACCATATCCCCTGTGACTAGGCATGTCATAGCAGGCTCTACTCCCTTAGAACTTCCTGTTGAATGTCATTCCATCCCTATGATAGTTTGCTTTTTTTGCTACTCAGCCCTCAGCCAGGTCATTTTAATCCTACCACTTCAGATAAACCCAAGTTTAACATGTCACTAGACTGGCATTATCACATTGGTGATTAAGCCCCACTTCATGCTTTTGGACCTGCCAGACTTTGGCTCCACAGTCATCATGACCCCTCCTTATGGGGTCTGGTAGGGGAACACAGCCCAGAATTCTGTATGAAAAGTCAATGAGGTCTGTTTGTTTAGGCTCTTTCTATATTCCCCCCCCCCACATACCGATTTCTACCATGGTATGCAGATAAGCCTTTCTCACAGTCTTTTCCCTGGGTGACTCTTCTGTGGGACCCAAAACAAAAGAAGTTCAAACTCACTGAGGAACAAAAGAAACAAAAAGGGTTCTGCACCAGGCCTATCTGACCTGAAGATGATCTGACACTTAGGCATCTCTTGTTAAGCTCTAGTCCCAACTGATCCTTCCTTCCAAGAAACTTCAAGGCAGATACCAATTAGGCTCTAGTCCCACCTGGTCAGACCTTCCCTCCTCTGCAACTCCCAGGCAGCCTCTGTTGAGGCTTTGGCCCCCTTTCAGGATCTCCTTTCGAAGGTTAGCTCAATAGTTCTATTCCTTCTCCCAGTCAGCCTCCACTGATCTGGGATTTCACTGTTTTATCTCCTCCCTCCGGGATTGACACCTGCTGCAGCTGTAGTAGATTGAGGTTGATTGCATCCACAGGCTCTCCTTAACCATAGGAGGCCTTGTGTGATACACACTGTCAGGGTCTCTTTCCCACTTTGAACTTTAGTGTCCAGAAAGTGGGGACCTGCCTGTTCCCTTCTAAGCTTAATTGTAGCTTAGATCTTATCATGCTGCCACCAACCTAAAATATAGTGTTTAGGTACACTCCCTGTCCCCTAGAACCTTCCCTGGGGGACCCAAGATCCAAACCCCTTGGGTCTTAAAACAAAGGGAAATAAACCATTCCCCTCTCCGTTCTTCCTCCCTGGGTTACACTGGCAGATCACTGTGATTCAAACTCCTTGAATTTTAAAACAGAGAGGAAATTCACCTTCCTCCCCTTCTTTCCCCCTCCCAGACTCTCCCTGAGAGAGCGACACTGATCCCAACTCCTTGGATCCTAACACAAAGAGAAATTAACCTTTCCCTCTCCTTTCCCCCACCAATTCCCTGGTGAGTTCAGACTCATTCCCCTTGGGTCTTACACAGGAATAAAAAAATCAATCAGATTCTTCAAAGAAAAGCTTTTAATTAAAGAAAGAAAAAAGTAAAAATTATCTCTGTAAAATCAAGATGGAAAAATGTTTACAGGGTCTTCAGGTATATAGACTAGAGGGACTCCCTCCCCCTAGCATAAAATACAAGTTACAACAAACAGAGGTAAAATCCTTCTAGCAAAATACACATTTGCAAATAAAGAAAACAAACAAATCTAATCCGCTTTCTATCTATTACTTACTATCTGGAACCTGAGAGTCTGTTTCAGTAAGATTGGAGAAATCTGGTTACATGACTGGCTTCTCTTAATCCCAAGAGAGAACAAAGAACAGGACAAAAAGCACAAAACAAAGACTTCCCTCCACCAAGATTTGTAAGTATCTTGTCTCCCGATTGGTCCTTTGGTCAGGTGTCAGCCAGGTTCACTGAGCTTGTTAACCCTTTACAGGTAAAAGAAACATTAACCCTTAACTATCTGTTTATGACACACACCATCACAATCAACTTGTTGTTCTATCTCTGCAAATGGCATAGTCCATTGCCCTTTATCCACCAACACAGCAATTGTCAAAAATATTGTCACCAATCACTTGTCAAATGTATTCTTTTTTATATAGAAATTAAAGGCAAGGATAGTTGCTCTGTAGAAATTTGTTAAAGTTTTTAAAAAATAAAAAGCTGTCTGAAGGAATAGGGGTGATCATGAGGTCTTAGAATTACTTTCTGAGGCATTTCAAATGTTTATTTTTTCATTGCCTAGAAGGAACTACCTTTTTACAGGGCTATATTGAAGAAGTGTCTTTTCCTTTGTTAATTCATGGCTTCTACAGCTGACATGGATTTGTTTCACTGTGCATTGCAAAAGACACACATTTCTTGAAGAATTTTCCTCTGAGGTGTTGTTGAGCCATAGTGCATATGTATAACCAATTTTCTGCAACAAACCCAATGATTTGACCATTCCCTGTGATAGACATGCAAAAAACATTCTCAAACACAAGAACTAGCCCTCCCAAAAAGGGACATGCCTCACTCTTCTCCAAAACCTTTCTTGTAAATGCACTGAAGCAACACATTGGCTTTAGCAATATGGCCAAGAAAATCCAAGTGTTCTTCCATGGCATATGTCATAACTATAAAGGGAAGGGTAACAATATACAATACTATAAAATCCCTCCTGGCCAGAGGCATCAAAATCCTTTGACCTGTAAAGGGTTGATAGGGAAAACTCGACCCTGCCCAAGACCTCAGGCTGTTTGCTGAAAAGTAGGCCCAAAAGCCTTCAGCTAACAGCAAGAGTCCTAACTTGTTTTCTCTTGTTCCTACACAAAGGTCGCTAGGGTATGAGGAAACTCAGGGAAAGGGGAACTGGAAACAGGATCACGGGTGGCCCATAAGTGTCAGCTCAGCTTGTGTCAGTATGGTAATGGCTTTTGCAAAATGTAACTGCAAGTAGGTTATTATAGAACAGTTAGACCATCAGCATGATTGCAAGAGAACAATAACAGGAAAAACCCAATATGGAATGAAAATAGGATAGCTTGCTGATTTGCAATATTGAAATGTCCAAATAAGGCAAATAATATATGTAACCAGCGTGTTACGTTTTGCAGTTTTAACCTTTATAAGCTTGGTAAAATTTGTAAGGGATAGAGCAGCTTATCCTCTTGCATGGGGTCACGCTGTCTCTTCCTGCATATATGCTTGTATGAAATAAAGGTGCCTCAGGTTGTCTGATCCAAAATTAATCGTGTGATCAATTTTCCATGACAGAGTTAAGCTCAGGTAACCTGGCTGACACCTGACCCAAAGGACCGATAAGGAGACAAGAAATTTTCAAATCTGGGGGATGGGAAGGGAGGCTTTTGTTTGTGCTCTTTGTTTTGGTGGTTTTCACTCTTGGGACTAAGAGGGACTGGACATCAACATATGTTCTCCAAATCTTTCTGAACAAGTCTCTCATATTTCAAACTTGTAAGTAACAGCCAGGCAAGGCAAGTTAATTTATCTTTGTTTTCTCTTTACCTTTGCTAGAGGGAAGTTTATCCCTGTTTTGTTGTAACTTTGAAACTAAGGCTAGAGGGGGTTCCTCTGGGCTCTTTGAATCTGTTTACCCTGTAAAATTATTTTCCATCCTGATTTTACAGAGAAGATTTTTACATTTTCTTTTTAATAAAATCCTTCTTTTAAGAACCTGACTGATTTTTCCATTGTCCAAAGATCCAAGGGTCTTTGATCACTTTGTAACCAATTGATTAGGATATTATTCTCAAGCCTCCCCAGGAAAGGGGTTGTAAGGGTTTAGGGGGATATTTTGGGGGAAGAGGAACTCCAAGTGGTTCTTTCCCTGTTTCTTGTTAAATCACTTGGTGGTGGCAGCATACCCGGTTTTAAGCTAAGCTGGTACAAATAAGCTTAGGGGGCTTTCATGCTGGTCCCCACATCTGTACCCTACAGTTCAGAGTGGGGAAGGAACCCTCACAGCATATGATCAGAAGCAATAGATCTAGAAGATGATTCATGTTACAAAGAGAGGAAATGTTATTTGGCATGAAAACACAAGGCCAGATCACCATCCTTAACTACAGAGGTAACTAGTTGCTGTTGGAGAGTGGGGTGGGGTGGAATGAGGTAGGGAAATGGCAGAGCTGTGGAGACAGCCAGCCTTTCTTTCTGAATGAGTTAGGAAACAACTGTGTACAAATGGTCTATTCTATATTGGAATGCCCCGTTTATTTCAGTTCATATGACATGAAATACTATATATAATTATTGAATTTTGAAATTCTGAATGGAGTTTAGTTCTGATATGAGACGCTTTATTTCAAAATGTTAAACATGTGTAGCAAGCTTTATTTAGTTTTATCTCTGAAAAGCCTTGAGGATTCTGTTTTGTTTCTACTTACTCAGTTGTTCCACTTAAATAGGATATAGAAACAAGCAGCATACACAGCACTTTGGATTTCAGAGTCAATAAATAATTTATCAATAAAGAAGATATTTAGATTAAATATAGCTTAGTTCAGATTTTGTTTAGGCAAACATTTTTATTCTTTAACACCTCAGGAAACTAACCAAATTTACCATAAACAAAATCTGCGTACTTTTCTATGTTACACCTTCTTTCTCTAAGACCAAATATTTAACAACCCTGCTTCATTTGATGTCCTAGGTACCTATGTCAAATAGATGTAAAGCCTTACAAAGTTGTCATAAAAATTTACCAGCCCAGGTGCAGAATTTACTCACACATCCTGCTGCATGGTGATGAGTATAATGCAAAAATACCTGATGATATTTTACTCATCTGTCAATAAAAAAAATAAAAATGACATGCAAGCAAAACTAAGAATACATTCACTGTGGCTTTCTTTTTTTTATGGCATATTTAATATAAACTATATCCTAAATGTTTTGGAGAATTATAAATAGTGAAGAGATAATGAAGTTTAGTGCCATAAAACAGGAATTTAAAGGAAGACTGTGTTAGATGGAGAGGAGATGCTAGAGAGAAGTCTTTTATATCAAGAATGAGGAGATTAAGTGAAGGAATAGATTATAGGAATAGAGCTGTGAGCATTCCTCAGGAGGGCCCTTTCTATCCTCTTTAAAGTACCATTAACCAGAGTTGCATAAAGAGACATGAGTACAACACTAAGAGCTGCAGGTGCTAGATCCTCAACTTTGCATTGCATCATAGAAGTCAATTGAGCAAAACCAAATTGCACCAGCTGATGACCTGGTTCCTAAAATGCGCA
Organism: Chelonoidis abingdonii; assembly: GCF_003597395.2. NCBI lineage: Eukaryota > Metazoa > Chordata > Testudines > Testudinidae > Chelonoidis > Chelonoidis abingdonii. Next base: position 283,307,359 of record NC_133769.1, on the reverse strand, counting down.
GCTAATAGCCTATTTAATTTTAAAAAATCATTGGCTTCAGCAAATAACCTCCACCAGCACTCAGCTAGGAGGGGCTGCAGAGGTTTTTCATCCTTACTGCATAATGAAAGGCATATTTCAGATACAAGGGTTTGGGATAGGGTGACCCTATGCCTCGTTTTGGCCAGAACAGTCCCTTTTAAAAGCCCTACCCCAGATGTCCTGACTTTGTCCAGTTTTCTTTTGCCAACTTTAGGTGTGGTGAAGAGGAATGTGGGAGTGAGGGGAGGAGGCAGGGTTCTGGCAACCAACAACAGCCTGTGCAGGGGCAATCAGCAGAGTTCCAGTGACCAGCAATAGCCTTGCACAGGTGGAAGAAAGGGGGTAGCCCTCAGACAAGTGCCTTGAGCCAGCCTTATGGGGTCGGGGAGAGGAGGAGGTGAACTCAGGAGAGCAGCTGGGGATGTTCCATTTTCCCTTTGGGAAATGTGGTCACCCAAGTTTGGGCCCAATGTATCATTTTTATACCTTTGCTGGTTTTCTTACAATAATTTGTGACCCCATATAGGATTTCTTATATACACTTTCTTCTTGTTCATGAATGTTCTGCACCTGTGTGATGAACATGGATTTGTTCTGTAATAATTTATGAATACTGTATATTGACCTCATTACTGGGATGCTTAATGTATAGATTTAATATAATAATGGTCTTTAAGGAAAAAGCAGGAAAGAAAAAAGGTCTCCAGAAAAGCCACCACAAAGAAAACGCTCCAAAGAGTCTGGCTTGACCTCCTTCTGAGTCAACTAAACTGTTTTTTGACCACAGGGCCAAAAGATCAGGAATTGACAGGAATAAATGAACTATGGCTGGGTAAAACAAGACTCTTTTTCCTGAAGGCAAGCAGTCATTGGGGAGTTGTTTAATGAAAACAGACAGCCACCTGTTGGGGTGTATGAAAAAGCCAGGCCATCATGTTATGACTTTAGGTAACATAGACATATGTGTTGATTGTGTCTTGTTTTAAAGCCCATTTTGTCTAATGCTTTGTTGTACTGCAAAAAAAAAAGACACACTCTTCTTCTTTTTTTTTTTTTTAAGGAAGCTTTCTGGTCACTACATTCACAGGAAGAACCACAGATGCTGAACCCAGTCAGGTGTATTGGATAAGCACAGCTGATACACAAAGTGTTGTAGCCCAGGACCCGGTCTGAGAGTGGGAGAATCACCTGATTCCACCCTATGAGAAGTAAAGGCATATGAGGTAAAAGCCTGACATCTGATGGAGTGCACTCAGAGACCAGAGGTGCAGCTAGATCTGCCACTGTGACAGCCACTATTAAGGACATCTAACTGAAGATAAGCCTGTCTTCAATGTTTAATTTGTTGAAGTGTTGTCAGATTGCAATTTATATTAAGATAGAGGTGGGCAGTATTACCACTTGCCTAAAAGTAGCAGCTCATCTAGATTTACAGTTTGTTTTATTTTTGTTTCCTCTTTCTTTTTTTTTATTACCTTTTAGTGAGTTTGAATGGCAATGTAAGCAAACAATTTCTCACTCTCTATTATATTGACCTAAAGAGGAAAAAAGTGAGAAACATTATTGGGATGATAAATTGTCTGCAAATTATGGAAAACTTTTTATAAGTGGAGAGTCATGAATTTAGTATAAGATATAGATTATCACAACATTTTTCATTGTACTCCATTCCTAATCATAACATAAATATAAAGCACTAATTTCTGTAAGTTCTGAAGGAATGCTTCTGATGTCTTTATAATATTTTCCTATTGAAATAATGTGAGGTACCAATACACACAGGTTTCTTTTCAGCCAGATAAAAGATGCATGTAATTTTGCTGGTTAGCTCTTCAGCTGAAATAGCCAGCTACATTTCACTCTGACGTAAATCTTAGTCCTACCTTTCAGAGGGCCCTATGGGAGCAGAACGAACGTAGTAAAGTGGAATGTTATGAAGAGGGTGCATGTATGCTGAATGGTGCAAAGCTTGGTTCTGTGGAGACTCCTGTGCAGTGATGGAAAAGGAGCTGTGATAAGTCAGAGAACAGTATTGAAGCAGAAGTGTTGCTGTTCCATAGGTCTCTGGTCCTCCATACCCGGTGATGATGAGTGGACATGCTAAGACCACAGAGGATACACTTGCTAAAATTAGGGAACATTGTTAACAATTTTGTCCCTAAACATATATTCTTATATATATTCCTATAGATGGGGCTTCTGTTTTAAAGCCCACAGCATTAATTCCTTGATGAAATTCTTGATGTCCTGTGGCATTACGTGTCATTTTATGTCAGGCTGCCTAGTAAAAAATAAAATAGCTGGTAGTTTGAGTTCATTGGCCCATCACAACAAATGTATGTTGACTATATTTGGGATGAGTGAAGCTGTGCATTAAACATATGACATAGGGATGTCATTCAATTAGTCAAAGCAATGCTGGTGTAAGGTTTGAACAACTAACCTCAGAAACATTAGCTTGAAACATAATGAAATGGCCTCAGAAATTACTTATTGTTATTGTTGTTAACTAGAATCTCAATAAACCAATTGTGCTTGTGATTAAACCATCAGCTTTTGCAACTTGTCTCTTGATACTGGAATCTGAAATAGCATAGGTTTTTCCACCCTACCCCAACATTTAGAATAGAAAATCATTTGTAGATGCTGACTTCTTCACAGTGAGCACTGTGTACACCATGAAGAATTAATAACTACACCTAGCTCTTAGCCCTGGACCTAAAAGCACTTACCAAAGGCTGTTACTATCATTATATCCATTTTACAGATACGAAACCTGAGACATAGAGATCAAATGACTTGTCCAAGGTCATCTAGCCACCCAGTGGTAAAGTTGGGAACTGAACACAGATCTCCTAATTCAGTGCAGTAGACACTAAGCCACACTGTTTCACTTAATTTAAAATAAATGGTACAGCCGTCTGATGCTATATTGAAACTGGCCTCTAAATATATGCCTCCCTTAAAGGCAAAAGAGTGCTGCTCAGGTGCAGGGTTGTCTCCATGCAGATCTCATTTCACAGCCATAAACGTGAGGAACTGCTCAGTAGCAGTGGGGCATGCATGCCAAAAAGTTTTATGAATGCCTTTTCTTTTGATGCTAGTGGAGCTTTGAAAATTGGGCCCAGATAAATGATTCATACAGGCATAGATGTGGTAATGCATATGTGGCCCAAGAATTGAATTTATCATACAAACTGTGATATTTCAGCTAAATCTGTGAGTCTCAAAGGTTGCTGATCTTTTCTTAACATTAAGGTTAAAAGAATTTGTGCAAAATTTCTGAGGTTTACCTGCAAAAATCTAATGGCTACTGAAAATCAGCATGGAACTATGCATAAATGGTTGCATGCTAGCACTGCAAATAGCACAATTACTATTGTACTTATAGCCCTTTTTAAAAGTTATTGTCCTGTAGACATTTTAAAGAAATCACTGACCTACAAAAAGGAATGATAAAAATACACTTTTTTTCTTAAGCAAAAGGGCACCACTGTAATAGTCAATCATAAAAGAAGCTTCAACAATTAAAACAAACAAAAAGTTACCACTGGATTGTCTTTGGAGGTAGTCCAGTCGAACACTAACTGCACATAACTAGAAGCCAGGAAACCTGGATTTTAGCATTGATGTTGCTGACCATAAGGCCTTGGAAAAGTTATTTAAACATATTGTGCCTAAGTTTCCACATCTTAAACTTACTCCACGTATACACCTCTACTCCAATATAACACTGTCCTCGGGAGCCAAAAAACCTTACTGCGTTATAGGTGAAACCGTTTTATATCAAATTTGCTTTGATCTGCTGCAGTGTGTAACCCCGCCCCCCCAGAGCACTGCTTTACCGTGTTATATCCGAATTTGTGTTATATCGAGGTATACAGATCCATGGAGGTCCTTGGGTGCTTTCACAGTTCCGCCTTCCTCACCCCCATCCCCAACCTCTTTCTGTCAAGAACAAATTGTTGTCACTGATGGTAATTCACATTAAGAGATCTTAAATCTTGCTCAGTATTATCCCTCCATCTTCTCTCTGATCAGCCAGGAGGTTGGACCCCATAAGGATGTCCTTCCAAGAAAAGTTTAGCTGGTCTGTCTTGTTAACTATGTGCCCTGCCCACTGAAGTCATTGGGATTTCACTATATTTTCATCAAAAAAGTTGATATAATAATATTTACACATTTTTGTAGAGTTTTCTAATATATTTGGATAAAAAAGAATGCATAAATGCATATATAAATACCAAGTCTCAGTATGAATAAGTTCTTTTACTAGGTTCTGTAATGAGTTCTAAAGGGAAAAAAGACTCCTCTTGAATTCATTGTATTATGTTCACAAAATATAATAATCTGAAGAGATGAAAACATAAATTCAGAGATTTGCTGAACACCAGAAAATGCTACCAGACCATTTATCATATTATAGCTAATAATTCCTTCTTTCCCCCATCTTTTAACATTGCTATATAGTGCTGGAATTTTTTCTTCTGTTCATCTTTTCCTTAGGTAAATTGTACGTGTCACCAGTAATTTGTAATTTTTATAAAATAAACTAATAGAGAATAACTCCAAAGTACACTCCTTGATTAATGTTACATTAACAGAAACCTATCTACATCTGAATCTGAATCTGTTTTTCAACTTGTTTGGATTTTATCTAACTCAGGATCTTGTTACTTGTCATCAGTCCAGGATCATGGTCCAGGATGTGGTTTCCTTGCTCATGTACACATACTCATACTAGCTCTAACATGCTAGCATGAGCTAGTGAGAGTATAATTAACAGTGTACCTATGGTAGCAGCTGTGGAGGCATGATTATTTCATGTGGAGTGCAAACCTGCCTGAAATGAGTGGGTATGTACTCAGCCTGGCTCAGATGTGCCTCTATTGCCGCTACCCAGGATACTATGGCTACACTATTATTTACACTTGCTCTAGCTCCATGAGAACTAACCACCAGTATAGGCACACAAGCAGGGGAATCACACATCTAGTTCACAGTGTAGATGCAGTGTTAAAGATCCTACAGCTGCTCGATCTGAATCTGACTTCCCTCAGAGAATGATCCCATAGATACAGCAGCAGAGGATGTAATAAATGGCCATGACAAATAGAGGGACTGGGGGACAGCTGACCAAGGAACATAAATAAGAAGATGTAGTAACAGACACCCACTATGTATGTAATTATCTTGTTGAGACAATTAAAGAAATAAATAGTAGTAAATTACAATCTACTAATCAGTACTGAAGAACTGGTAAAATTCAGTATTGGGGATTTGTTTGTTTGTTTGCCTTCCTCTAAAGAATCTGGCAAGTATAATACTTTATAAATATTATTGAAAATATGATCCAAGATAATTTGGTCTAACCCCACCAGATGGCATTGTTGAGGGGCTTAATTAAATTCTGGCAGCATAAGATCTTGTTAAATTATGGTAACAATTAAAAAGGGAGAGAGAGAGAGAGGACTCATTGCTGTTGTGAAATACTAAAGCCAATCAATAATCTTATTACAATATAGAAGCAAGACACTTTAAGGACTCACCTATCCTCTCATTATTTTGTTCACTATTCAGGCCTAAATTCCAACTTCGTCAAGTTTAGTCAATTAACTTCCAGTCCCCACTTTTGTTGTTTACCAGGTATGGTCTCCATACAGTCCTTGAGTTATACTGACAAAAACCTTTTGTTTTGACTAACACAGTCTGTTTTTCACTGTTAGCATTTTTTTTAATATACAACCTTATGTAACAGTCTGAATTTGACTTCTGTTACCTTTTACCCAACCACATTTGCTAACTTTTATTACATTTTACATAAACCATTTTCCAACTGTTCATCCACTTTCTCACACTTAAAGTGGCAGGCTCACTGCTGAGGTAAGCTTTCTAGAACCATTTATTACAGCACCTAAGTGCCAATAGTTGTAGATAAGAGTCTATTTTTAAATGTGGTCTTGTTGGTCACAGAAATAGCAAACAGGGCTTTATCATTGATTTATTATTTCTTTATTAATTTATTTATATATTATTTCAATTGTACCATGGGAAGTCTCACAGGGCTTAGGACCCCATTTACTACATGTGACTGGGGATAAGGGGATGGGGAGCACGCTGAGATTACTTAATCAGGGCTAACTGCAAAGAATGGGGCAGATGACCTCCCAAATTAGTGGTTATGTCGAATACTTAGATTCACCAAACAGCAACAAAACAGCTTCTACTATACCTTGCTGGTTACCCAGAAGCCGAAAACACAGTTCCCTTAGAACAATCCAGCCTTGAGCTCCCACCCAGATAGCGAAGTCAATATGATGAGGATTACTGAAAATCTTGTTCATCGTATAAAAAGTTCTACCAATCCCAAAGGATTGGACACATTACTCGTCAGGTCAAAGAATATTTCAGATATTACAAAAATACATGTTTACAGTCAATTCTTATTAAGTAAACTAAGAAAAGTGTGAGAGATCATAGCTTAAAAGATCATTATACGTACAGATACAAATAGAGTTTTTAGGTCAATTTAATAGTAGAGATGGTGAGCTGTAGAGTTGCAAATAGTTCTTCCAGAAATAGTTCCATAGGTTATAGTCCAATGTCCAATACCAGGGAGATCCAGACTGGAGTTGGAAACCTCAGTCTTGTGACTCAAACATCCCCTGACAAAGCTTAAGCAGTTCTGAGATAACAGGATCAGGGCCGAAGTGATCCTTTTCTAGTTCTCTGGCAGTCTCTTGACCACAGGTGTTCCTGGGAAGAAGCATTGTGGCTTTGAAGTAAAACCTGCTGTTTCCTAAGCACCACTGGTAATTAGCTACATGAATTAGCATAATTAGCAAATAGCATAATCATGCCATTTACAGGTAATTTACTACATACTTCAAAGAGAAATAAAGATAATAATGTTACTACATTCACGGTTCATCTAAATGCTAACATCTCCTTTTGATCTCTGAATGAACAGAATATAGTAACAGAAAGGAACCATCTGTCTACATGGTTAACGTGTAACGAGATATAATAAAACACATATAATTACTATTTCCTCATATTCTCTATAATACAGGTTTGCATTTCAAAGCTTTACCTTATCTAACATGGAATGGCCCTAATTACCATACATGCTGACTCCTTGGGTGCTCCAGCCCTGGGAAAAAATGGCACTCACTGGCAGCTCCCTTCCCCGCCTTGCCTCAGCTCACCTCCACCTTCTCTTCTGAGCACACCTTCCCCGCTTCTGCTCTCAGTGCTTGCTGCTGCAAAACAGCTGTTTCAAAGCATAACAAGCTGTGGGAGGGAGGGGGGAAGAGCAGGTCATTTAGCCTACAAGTTGCTTAACCCATTCTGGCCCAGCATCACACCAGGCATGTCCAAAACAAATAACACAAGGATAATATTTTTCCCAGATAGCTCACTGTGGTGGAATGTTCAACCCACACTAGCCTGGAAAGAGTTAATGAGGCTCAGAAGGTGCCAGTTAACCTGATAAACCACCCCTTAGAGAGGATTAGGCTTGATAAGAAATGCCTGATTGGGGATGGAGCCTAGCTGAGCAGGAGCAGATGTGGCTGTATAAAGCCAAGCAGTGAAGGCAGAAGAAAGCTACATCGTGGAAGCCTGTAGTCCTTCTTTGGGCTTAGAAAGGGAAAGGAGGAAACCCAGAAGGAGAGTAGAATCCCTGAGATCCTGGCTCTGAGGGAAGGGTTTACCTAGAAGTGTGGTGGATAAGAAACACAGATGGAGCTGGAATAGGAAAAAGGTCAAGGAAATGGCATCTAGGTTTGGGATGATGTGGACTTTGGCTATGAATTCCAGAGTTCCTGAGTTGAAACTTGGAGTAGTGGATGGGACTGGGTTCCCCTACTGGCCACTGGGAAAGTGGCATCATCCTGGATTGGAGAAGTGCTGGTAACAATAACCAGTCCAGTGAGAGCTGGATACACCAGAAAAGGGAAAATACAGAGAGACCTCTATGGAGGTCCAAACCATGATGAAGGAGCACTGCAACTCCTGGAACATGGGAGAAGCCACATCACCATTGAGACGCAGAATGGGTTATCAGACCAAGTGTTTGCAAACAAAGTGTTCAGAATGATGATAAAATATTTAGGTTTTGACTTTTTTTTATTTTATTTTGAAGACTTTCAACAATCAAATAAAATTAACGTAAAGTTCCAAAGCAACTTTGATGACTAAGCCATGAAGAATGTGATTATGATAAGCAAGGATGATTCAGCTGTTTTACTTTTGTGCAGATCACAGAATCATAGACTTTAAGGTCAGAAGGGACCGTTATGATAATCTAGTCTGACCTTCTGAACAACGCAGGCCACAGAATCTCACCCACCCACTCCTGTATCAAACCTGTCTCTGAGCCATTGACGTCCTCAAATCATGGTTTAAAGACTTCAAGGTGCAGAGACTTTTCCAGCAAATGACCCATGCCTCACACTGCAGAGGAAGGTGAAAAACCTCCAGGGCCTCTGCCAATCTGCCCTGGAGGAAAATTCCTTCCCAATCCCAAATATGGAAATCAGCTAAATCCTGAGCATGTGGGCAAGACTCACCAGCCAGACACCCAGGAAAGAATTTTCTGTAGTAACTCAGATCCCACCCTGTCTAACATCCCATCACAAGTCATTGGGTGTATTTACTGCTAATAGTCAAAAACCAGTCTCATTATACCATTCCCTCCATATGCTTATCAAGATTTGTCTGGAAGCCAGATATGTCTTTTGCCCCCTGTCATAAACAGATAGCTAAGGGTTAATGTTTCTTTCACCTGTAAAGGGTTAACAAACAGTGACCTGCAACAGCTGACCAGAGGACCAATCAGGAGACAAGATACTTTCAAATCTGGGTGGAGGGAAGTTTGGGTGTGGGTCCTTTGTTCTTGGTCTGTTGTCTCTCTGGGCTCTAAG
>NC_133769.1:283254345-283297564 GCF_003597395.2 Chelonoidis abingdonii | reverse complement strand
TTTTGGTTAGGCTAAACAAGCCGAGCTCTTTGAGTCTCCTTTCATAAGATAGGTTTTCTATTCCTTGGATCATCCTAATAGCTCTTCACTGCACCTGTTCCGGTTTGAATTCATCCTTCTTAAACATGGGAGACCAGAACTGCACACAGTATTCCAGATGAGGTCTCACCAGTGTCTTGTATAATGGTACTAACACCTCCTTATCTCTACTGAAAATACCTTGCCTGATGCATCCCAAGACCGCATTAGCCTTTTTTCATGGCCATATCACTTGGCGGCTCATAGTCATCCTGTGATCAACCAATACTCCAAGGTCCTTCTCCTGCTCTGTTACTTCCTGCTGATGCATTCCCAGCTTATAACAATAATTCTTGTTGCAGTTCTTTGTTGTTCATGCACACATAATTAGTACCACCTGCCAAGACAGTGGCACAAACTCCCTTTCCTTTCCTTAAGCTACAACTGGACCTTGGACTTTGAAGGAGTTCTCCAACATCCAAGACAAACATAGATGGTCTATAAGATATATAACTAAATGGGCAGATATGCTATCAAGCTACCCTGCTAAAAATAAGAGTGCACCTCTGATGGCATGAGTGACAGGAGGGGCTAGCTAACCGAATTATGTATCTAGTAGCTTGATGGGTACTTACTTGGGCAGATAGCTCCTCATGGCACCATGGCTACATTCTTATTGCTATTGAAGTAGCTCAGCCAGAACTAGTGTGAGTGTTCACAGTGCACATATATCCAAAGTGGGTGAGGACTCTGCACATAACTCTTTGTGTGTACAATATTGGTCTTTCTTTCTCAAGCTTTTTCCTCTTCAGCTTCTGACTTGGAAAAGTTGGTCCGTGCATAGAGGATATAACTGGTCTTTAAATAACAGTTTCAGTGAAATGAGCTTGGATAATAGTGCTTTAGTTTTTCTTTGTTTTTTCTCTCTCTCCATCCCCCTCCCCAGAACTCAAACTGATGCATATGCAGTCATGAAAGCTTTTTTTTAAAAGCAAGTCAGTGTGTAAAGAACTAGCCAGCCAGCCAGCCAACAATTTGGCCCTAAATGGCCTCTTCAACAATGTATTCTGGATGTATTATCTGGGCAGTTTTTGTGTTTGAAAAATCACTCTGGTAAAATTGTAGTGACAGTAAAGCAGTTGAATAGAGTTGACCAAAGTCTGATGTGGGTGCTGGCATTCCTGATTGTGAGCTGGATAGAAACAGGACACAGCAGCGGCTATGGTTGATGTTATAATATTTTACAAGACTGGAATTTCTGAAAAAGGAGTTGAAATCAACAAAGGGAAACAATAGTCTTGGCCAGGGATCGGCAACCTTTGGCCTGCGGCCCGCCAAGGTAAGCACTCTGGTGGGCCGGGCCAGTTTGTTTACCTGCCATGTCCCCAAGTTGAGGCTGATCACGTCTCCCACTGGCTTCAGTTCACCACTCCAGGCTAATGGGCTTGGCACGAAGTGGCAGCCAGCACATGCCTCGGCTCACGCTGCTTCCCGCAGCCCCCCTTTGGCCTGGGACAGTGAACTGCAGCTAGTGGGAGCTGCGATCAGCCGAACCTGCAAACACGGCTGGTAAACAAACCGGCTTTGCCCGCCAGGAGGCTTACCCTAGCAGGTCGTGTGCCAAAGATTGCCGATCCCTGGTCTTGGTCATATTAAGTACATGTTGCAGTGGTCATAAACATTTACCATCCCTCAAGTTTAGTCAGTGGATCTTGTGATTAAACTGAAGTAGTTATTCAATATACAAAAGTTTATATGAAAAAGACATTATGCAATTTGAATTAGAAATAATTTTCCATAGAACAATAGTAGTAAAACTAATTTACATAAAGGTGTGGCAAAGTACCTAAACTTATGTGACTATACACATAAGTAACATAAGCAGAAATTGTCATTAAATCTCTTTTATGTATAAGATATGATTGAAACTACATTAAACTGCCTTCAACAGCAGAGACGCAAGGCTCATTTAAGTCATATGGAACTTTCCTTCATGGAATCTTTATTGGTGTAGTAAAATAGCACATAAGTCATTCTAAGTAATAAGGATCAAGCCTGTTCCTATTCACATATAAGTTATCACTAACTTTTCAAAGCAAAACTGAAAGATGAGGAAAGGCTAAATTTAATATTTCCCCTCCATGTCAGGAATACTCAAAGTAGGTTGAATTATCTGTTGCAAACTTATTAATTAATAATGATGCATTTTGTTATGGTAGTGGCCAAAGAACTCAAGCAGGATCACAGATGAAGATATGAATGAGGCTTTTATTTAGTTAATGAACTAAAGTTTCCTCCAATTTTATTTAATAGATTGATTAACAATATGTGCAAATATATTGTATTCTATGGGTTTTTCACAAATTGCTTGCAGTGAGTGCAGCCAGAAGTGCTCCCCCATTTGATCTTTTGAATGCAGTTTGCATAGTTTCCTGTTATGCTGCTACAAAGCCACAAGCAGCAGAAGTCCCCAGTGATGTTAGATGCTTGCTTAAAGCTACATTGCTCTATATTACCTATTGTATTCATGCTTATGAATATATAATCAATCAATGTAAGGAAAGAGTGAGATAGTGTGAGTGATGGCCAATGGTAAAACAAAGAAGCCAATATAGTCTTTTATGGAACCATGGTCTTGTCATGGTGAACGTATAAATTTCGAGACAGGTGGCCAGGTCAAGATTACAAACAAGGAAATGTAACAGCACGCTAAACTCAGGACCAGACCAGAAGCAGTAGAGTCCTCCCGTCGATCTGAAGGGAAACCTCACGGTTGATCTCCAGGCAGCTGTCACCTGGGCAGCCTCAGCCACCCGCAAAATCGAAACCAATATCCGCACCTGCAGCCTGCCAGCATGAATGAGTTATGTGTGTAAGTATAACTAAGCAAATAAGGGAAGCAATAAGGAAAGCAATAAATGAACCCTCAGTACTGCTCAAGTTTGATCTTTGTTTGTCTTTATTTCTTGACTAGTTCCAAGAACAGGTAATAGTGAGCACCCCTCAGAGCATCCACTATTCAAGAGTTCTGCTTCTGTGCCTGGACCTACCCTGCTATAATTTAGCTTACAACTGCTTCCACAAGCCATTCGTGGGCTCCTGCACTTGGCCTTGGCAAACTCAGGTTGTCCTTCTATATCAGGGGTGGGCAACCTCTGGCACATTGCTTGCCAGGGTAAGCATCTTGGCGGACCAGGCCAGTTTGTTTACCTACCACATCTGTAGGTTCGGCCGATAACAGCTCCCACTGGCCACGGTTCACTGTCCCAGGCCAATGGGGGTGGCAGGAAATGGTGCAGGCAAGGGATGTGCTGGCTGTGGCTTCCCGCCATCCCCATTGGCCTGGGACGGCAAACCACGGCCAGTGGGAGCCAGGATCGGCCAAACCTGCTGACGCGGCAGGTAAACAAACTGGCCCGGCCCACCAGGGAGCTTACCCTGGCGAGCCAAGTGCCAGAGGTTGCTAACTCCTGCTCTATATCATGGTCTTCTGCCTGTCCTCTGCAGCTAGATTCTGGCTGCTGCCACTTGCAGACACTCTTCTATAAATTCTGATTTTTATTAAACACTTTTTCAGAATCAGTCTCTGGGCCTGGTCATGCTAGATCATGCAGTACCCTGCACTGATCAATTTCTTGCTTGGGTACCTCCCACTCCCAGGGTGACCTGAGACCCAATCATTACCCTACAAGTCCTTCAAAGAAAAATCTGCCACGTTTAGAGAGGTAAGGGGGGATGGAAGGGGATTAAGCTGATTACAATATTTTTATAGGACATTATTGACAATCTATATAATTTATACCATAACCAAATTATAAGAAGCCATGTAATCCAAATCCCTGGAATATCTCAAGAATACTTCATAATTTTGATAAAACTGTACAAATGTCTCCCTATTTTTCAACAAATGTTTTGAAATTTGTATAATTCTTTTTAAAAAAAAACAGGGGAAGGGAGAAGAGGGATTTCACAAAAATGGTCAAAAAATAATTTTTCTACTTTTCAAATAGCTCTATCTGAATCCTTCTGATGACAGCAGGCTGGGCATACAGTAATATCAATCGTTTCCTCTCTATTACCAGCACAGAACAGGCCCTTTGTACAGATCTCCCTTCATAAAGGAAGGGTAACCACTTCTATAACACCTTTTCTCACTGCCCACAAAGAAGCCTCTGTGAGATTAGAAAGCCATAGCTGGGGAGAGGGATGAGTGGAAGGGGCTGGGACAAGTAAGCATTCCTTGCCCTTCAGGATATCTGGCCAAACATTAAAGAAGCTTAAGACTACCTTACATTTTCTGAATCTTTCTCTTTATGCTGGAGGAAAACTATTTGAAGGGTCTGTTTCAGAAAAAGTGGCAGCCAGGGCAGGACCCCAAAGTGTAGCTCTATTGTAGCCACACTGCCAAGGAGCTGGGCTGGCATTGATTTGGGTTTACAGAAGTTCCCCCAGGATTTTCTGGGTTGGAATTACATATTACTTTTTCCCATTCCATGTAGGGAACAACCTACCCCACCTTTTGATGAAGTGAATTGTATTAAACTCTGTGAGGAACATATTGTTGATTTCCTTCCTGCTAGGACTCTCTCCTGTGGATTTTGTATTGGGAAGAGGTCACCTGGCCTGTTACCTGTCCTTGGGACTAGCCAAGGATTGAGCCCAGACAAAGAGTGAACTTGAGGTTTGTTTATTGGCATGAGTTGCGTTTGTCTAATTTGGCTATACTCACACACATATCACATTCATGCTGGCTGGCTGAAGACGCAGGCATAGACTGATTTTGATTTCACAGGTGGCTGAGGCTGGCCAGGCGTCAGCTGCCCAGAGATCAGTCACGGGGCGACAAGAGTCCCTGAAGTCCCTTCCGATCCGTGAGACCGTTCTACTGCTTCTGGTCTGTTCCTGAGTGTAGCGTGCTGTTACATTTCCTTGTTAGTAACATTGACCTGGCCACCTGTCTCGAGATTTATACCTTCACCATGATAATACCATGGTTCTATAAAAGGCAATATTTGCCTCTTTGTTTTGCCATTGGCTGTTACTCACATGATCTCACTCAGCTCTTACATTAATGGATTACATATTCATAAGCATGAATACAATTAATTATATAGAGCAATGTAGCTTTAAGCAAGTATCTAACATCACTGGGGACTTTCTGTTGCTTGTGGCTTTGTAATGGCATAACAGGAAACTGTGCAAACTGCACTCGAAAGAGCAAATGTGGGGGTCCGCATCCAGCTACATGGCTTAGTATGTATTAAGCAGAAGAGGAGTTAAATCTAATATGTTAATTCTAAGATGATATAATGTTGGGACACTTGCTTTCAATTTCCCCTATAGATTGGCATAGAATTTGCTTATTTAATTATTTATTTTGTCTCATTCATATTGAATTCTTAAGTAGGGAAAGATAGAGCACAATGTATTAGTGTGCCATGAAACATGAATTATTGAGTTATGATCCTGTCTTCCCAGCCTCTACATTTAAGTAGACCAATAAAGAAGAAAGTGAGAAGAAGTAAACTCACAGGTAATGCATTCAAACAGCAATATAAATCTTCTTAAACACTTACAGCAAGAGTGATCACTTAAATTATATTAATCAGCTCTTCAACGATAGTCTTTTTTTTAAATTTACATTGTAGTCATGAATCACACAAAACACTTTCTAGAGCTGTCAGGAGGAAAACAATTATCTTTTTTTTTTCTCCTAACTTGACTGGCTACATTCAGCACCCAGTCTTTTTAAAGCTAAAGCCTGCCTCTTTACTCTTCCATTACACACCTCATGAGGGGCTCCATAAGTGTAGATGAAGGTGGTGCACAAGAAGATTAAAGTGAGTTGCAAAACAACATGTAATATCTATTCATATGGGAGAATAAGACCCCAAGCCAAAATGGAGTGGGGATACTGCAGTGTCAGATTCGTTAGTGTGAAGGGACAGTTGCCATTTTCAGATACCTGCTCTTGCAGACCAGGATTGGTGCTAATGGATGTCAGAAAGTTCACTACTACCTTCTCAAGGTCCATTTTATCTACAAGGAATAAGCCAAATGATTATGCCTAAATTATGTGGTAACTGGTGATAGAGTGTTTTGCTTACTTTAGGCGTTGCCATGATGTTGAATGATAATAATAATGTTAAGGGAGAAGTTTCCAATTTGCACTACTGATGGGCTTTCTAGTGGGATTAGAAGGAATATTTAAAGAGGGCATAAACACATTAATAAAATAGAGTTCTCCAAAAACTCTTGTGTAAGTTTCCACTTTCATTTTTCTATTCTCGCTCCACAGTGAAATGGCACCTCCAGTCAGTAATGAATGAAGAGGGGATAGTGAGATAAATCACTATCAGAAAATGGGGTATGTCTGTTCAATGTTTTCCAATTCATCTCACAGAAGTACTGTAGTGCAATCTCTTTATTGTGAAAGTGCAACTTACAAATGTAGATTTTTTTTGTTACATAACTGCACTCAAAAATGAAACTTTAGAGCCTACAGGTTACTCACTCCTAGTTCTTGTTCAGCCAATCGCTAAGACAAACAAGTCTGTTTACATTTATGGGTGATACTGCTGCCTGCTTCTTATTTAAAATGTCACCTGAAAGTGAGCATAGGCGTTCACATGGCACTGTTGTAGCCAGTGTTGCAACATATTACGTGTCAGATATGCTAAACATTCATGTAATCATTTGACAGCTCTACTTGCTACACCTCTTCTCCTCATTCCAGAGCAGTACTCACAGAAGTTGTGCTATCGCTGGTTGTCCCTGCTGTGTCTTAGCCCTTCTCCAAGGACCTCATTCAAATCCATACGGAAGTTTGAGTGATAAAGTAGCTATAGCTCCCTGATCCCTCCTTCTCTAGATTTCAGCAGCACTGCTTTCCCCCAGTCCAATGGATCCCCACCAACACAATTTGTCATTTGTTGTCTGCAGGCTCTGAGAACTAGACAGTTATGCTGTGTTGGCTCTGCTCATTTTCATTCTGATTTTTGTTTTGCACCTTACCGCAGAGAGCATCATAAGGCCCATAGATATAAATTCGCTATTCCATGCTACATTAATCTGTGCAAGATCCAACAAGAAAACAAAGGAAACATTGACTCATACCAGACTGAAAGTGGCATTTATATATTTTTAAGTGCTCAGACTGACAAGACAGAGTTGCATCTCATTATTGTAACTTCCTGGAGTGAAAAACACTCCTTCCCTTTTTAAAAAAGAATTGATGACGATAATGATGATGATTGATGAAGAAGAAAATGATTTTATAGGGATCTATCCTGCAGACTCTCTAAAGCCTCTCAGTCATAGTAGAATATGGCAATGTACTTATCTGACCCATTCCATCCTTCTCTTTATTGGTTTCTCCCATGCTTTTATTTGAGTATAAATGCTTCTTTCAGCATTTCTATATGTCATAGTGACTTCATAAGCTGCAATAAAATTTACTCAAGATGTACCACATTCACTTATGAAATGATTTCACTATTACCGTCACCTTTATCATTTCACTAACATTGAGTACAGAACATCAGAGAAATGTCAGATTCATAAATCAGCCAGTATGCATTCTGAAAGTTTCTAATGTAGAAATGATTGAATTTTTGAAAAGTAGTGATGGGAGCACATAATCCACTCTTGATTCAGCAAAATTTGTTTTGAACTCAAACATCCTACTGTTTGTTTTTATCACAATAAATACTGAGAGGACAGCTCTGATGTGATTCATTTTTCTCTCTGAGGCAGTATTGAACCATTCTCCACTGAACGCTGTAAGGGGGCACTATGCTCTGACAGGGAACTGCTTTTTAGATATGATATTAAAACAATGTTCTAAGCTCTTTAGGTCACTAAACAGTTCATGGCATTTTTTGGAAGAGAATGTTAAATACCCATGCTTAATTTGTATATCGCATTCTAAGGCACCTATCTCTCCACATCATTCTATGGGGAGCTTAGGCATCTAACTCAGACTTTGTGGATAGCAGGGTTGTTCCTGTAATTTTTTTAAGCACCTAAAAGTTAGGTATGTTGATGCTGGGTTTTCCAATAGCTGGGGAAACAACTAAATATAGCAAGTTTAAACACTAAGATTATTATCAGAGGGGTAGCCGTGTGAATCTGGATCTGTAAAAGCAGCAAAGAGTCCTGTGGCACCTTATAGACTAACAGATGTATTGGAGCATGAGCTTTCATAGGTAAATACCCACTTCACTGGATGCATGGGACGAAGTGGGTATTCACCCACGAAAGCTCATGCTCCAATATGTCTGTTAGTCTATAAGGTGCCACAGGACTCTTTGCTGCTTTTACTAAGACTATTGTATATGAAACTTTTTGAAGTTTTGAGAATGTGAAAACCATCCCTAAAATTTAACAAATACCCATTGTTTTGGTTTATGAAAAAAGTCACATTAAACAACAATAAAAAATGTAGCATCATATTACTTTTACAAATATTGTTACCAAGAACCACCACCTCAACTCCCATCCCCAAAACAAAACAACCAAATCCTCCAAAATGGTGGGTTTACCCTTAAAATACTATAATTTTCCCAGATTGGTAGACAAAAATTCCTAGGATTGATAAACACAATTGACTGGCGATCCCTCAAATTGAGGATGATCTTTACCATGGAATTACATATGGGTCAGAGATGACTCAGGAGTCCAATCTTGGAACCACAAATCTGCTTGCAGTACGTACAGACATTTCATGGCAGGCAGCTGCCTGCTGGAAGAATATTCTTTTTCCCTTCTTCCTTCTGTCTCTCTTTTCAGCTTCAAGGGCAAGGTGCTTCTCCTTGAAGGGGGACATTGCCTGATGGAGGATATGGTGCCACTGGGATTGATTAGTGGCTTGATTCTCCCAGCTTGTGATGTCCACATTAGTTTTCTTAAGATACGTTTTCAGTGTATTTTGTAGCATTTCCTCTGACCACCTCGGGATCTCTGACCATGGGTGAACTAAGAGCAAAGGACTTGTTTTGGGAGGCAAGAGTTTGGCATTTGCGCACAATATCTAACCCAATGAAGTTAGTGCAGAGCTTTAATGCTGGTGACATTGGCTTCAGCAAGGATGCTGGCATTAGTGCGGTGATCTTGCCACGTGATGCGAAGGATCTTCTGGAGACATCATTGGTGATACCTCTCCAGACCCTTGAGGTGCTGTCTATAGGTCACCCAGGTTTAGCATCCATAGAGGAATTTAGGAACAACAATTATCTTATAGACCTGCATCTTGGTGTCCTGCTGTAGGTTATGGTCCGTGAAAACACGTCAGAGCAATTTCCCAAAGGAAGCACTTGCACACTGGATCCTGTTTGCTCTGTAACTATAAAAATATTTGCTAAGGGTATGACTACACTTGAAATTTCAAAGCACTGCCTTGGCAGCTCTGCGGGAGCACTGCCGCGGCAGCGCTTTGAAGTGTGAGTGAGGTCGGAGCGGCAGCGCTGGGAGAGCTCTCTGTGCACATAAACCACATCCTCTACGGGTGTAGCGTGCAGCGCTGGGAGCCACGCTTCCAGCGCTGCCACCCTGATTACACTGAGGCTTTATAGCGCTGTATCTTGCAGCGGTCAGGGGGGTGTTTTTTCACACCCCTGAGTGCCGAAGTTGCAGCGCTGTAAAGTGCCAGTGTAGCCATACCCTAAGACTGTTAACCCCCAACCTAGTTAGGGAAGAAGCATTGCTGAGTGTTAAATGATAGTTTACCACAAAAGGTGTTATCCCCTCCCTAACAAAAGAAGGTCTACAGACATCAAACAACCCATTGTGGACAAAAGACTTTGTTGATTGCTTCCCCCACACTCCTCAAGATGGTACTTGCACAAGGCTTTGTTCCCTCACAGCTTGAACTCTGGGAGAAGGGAATAAAAATGCCTGTTAAGAAGCAATTGTTATCTTTATGCTGTCTAGGCTCACAGGGACAAAGAGTTCTAACCATAACAACAGATCCCCAAGCTGCTTGGCTTGGGTCAGCTCTAAAGGATATAAAATCTTACTTATTATAGAAGCTTCTATTACCTTTTGAATTTAAGATTGTACCTCATTTATGTGTGTGTATGTTTACCTGCTTAAACTTTGTAAATAACTCTCCTTTCTTTTTCCTAGTTCCTTTAATTAGTTTTCTTGTCTTTGGTTTGAGATCTGAGTGCAACTGACCTGGGGTAAGTGATTGGTCCTTTGGGATTTTCATCAGCCTGAATACTGTTGTGATTTTAGGGATAAGGAACCATCAATCACAGAGGTAGGCTTGCCAGGATGGCAAGATAGATCAGTGTACTGAAGAAAACTGTCTGTAGCTCCTATTAAGGCTGTTATAGTGCCTGAGGAGTTCACACTTGTTATTTGGTTGGTGAAATCTAACTATAGAACAGAAAACCAGTTTGGAGCTCATGACCTGTTTCTTGATAGTCTGCCGTGAGTTTGGTACTCACAGTTGTGAGCCACTTTGGACAATGTGAAAACCTAATTCCCATTTTCAAAAATGTCTTGGACCATCATCCTGCAAACACATACACACTTGCTTAACTTTGCTATTGTGAGTAATCACTTTGATGTCAATGGACTACTCGCAGAAATAAAGTTAAACATGGGTATAAGTATTTTCAGGTTCAGGAGATTAGGCACCTTAAATCCTAAATCCCAAAATTTGGTCCATTTTCTGTATAACTATAATTCAGAATGAAAGGACCGGTAAATACATATGAATTGATAACAAATTTGCAAGGCACAGATGTCATCATTTTTGCACAGCTAGAGAAAAATAAAGGAAGTCTAAACATTAAAGGAAAATTTGGGTTTATTTAATGGAAAGAGGGTCAGCTGATCCATTAATCTCTAAATCCACTTTGTTTCTCAAGATATATGTGGGCTTCATTGCTCATAAGCACAAATGAAAATTTTAGCAGTCACATCAGCTGATACATTTATTGTATCCTGTAGTCTTTTATACATTGCATCTTGCAGATGCACCACAAATGATCAATTTTTAATGTGAACAATATAGCTTGCATACAGGTATTAATATGGGGTTATAAAAATGGCAAATTGAAATTAAATGTGATTACAAATAAGCAAGGCACCAGGGAGCCATTTACAACATTATGGTGCTGCTTTTCCATGTAAGAAGCTTTGAAGAAGCACCAAAAATATCCCTAAAACCAGAAAAAATGAAAATAGCATGTGTAATTTTAAAACTTATAAAAGGAGTTTAGCGCTGCAGATCTCAACCAGGGGTACATGTACCCCTCGAAGTATGCAGAGGTCTTCCAGGGGGTACATCAATTCATCTAGATCTTTGCCCAGTTTTATAACAAGCTGCATAAAAAGCACTAGTGAAGTCAGTACAAACTAAAATTTCATACAGACAATGACTTGTTTATACTGCTCATTATACTGTAATGTAAGTATAATATTTATATTCCAATTGATTTATTTTATAATTATATAATCAAATGGAAACATAGGCAATTTTTCAGTAATAGTGTGCTGTGACACTTGTATTTTTATGTGTGATTTTGTAAGCAAGTAGTTTTTAAGTGAGGTGAAACTTGGGGGGTACACAAGACAAATCAGACTCCTGAAAGGAGCACAGTAGTCTGTAAAGGTTGAGAGCTACTGGTTTAGAGGATGCAAGTCAGAGCTTCACTGAAATGCTTTAACCAGCTACTTCAAGATATGCATAAAATTTCAGTTGTGGCTCTTGTGGAAAAAGAGTATTTTCTAGTGAAATCTGAGAAAATGTACAAAAAGTGTTAATGATAATGATTTGAAATGTCCATAGTGAAACATTTGCAGAAACACATTCTGTTTTACAGACCCTTGTGAGAGGGTTGTAGAAGACCCTTGAAGAAAGGAAATAAGAAATGTAATTTGCCCTAGTATTGTAGAGGAGGAAATATTTAAAGGCCCAAGTGGAAGAGCTTTGTAGTCCCAAAAGGAGGGCTAAATGTGACTTAGCTGGAGAGCTATGTTGTCAAAGTAACCTGGAAAGCATTGGAGGCTGGGCGTAGCTGTAGAAGACCATGTGGTAATTGAGTGAAAGAGGCTGCATTGCACCATTGTGTCATGAGGGGGCACTCCGGGGCAGTGCGTTGTGTAACAATGTTATAAGAATAGGAGCCCAAAGATTTTAAATTGATGAATAAATAGAAATGTAAATAAAATACTTAAAAATTTGGTTTTTTAAACTTATCCTCTAGTATGTAAATTCAGGATATGGGGTCAAATTCAGACATGGCCTGGGTCATCATCTCTTCTAGAAATACATGTGAAAGGTGTTGTAGTGGGCAGAAGTCTAAATTTTCCCCCTAAACTTCATAGCATCTATGGGATCTGCAGTAAGCCAAGACTATCCTCATTAACTCCAGGACTCATGGTCTACCTTCTATCCACAGCTGTCCACCGGTGCGGCGGCACAGGAAGCATGTTATTAAGGCTTACAATAGCTGTTGCCCTGTTAATTGTCCTTTACTGAGGAAAGGTTTTGTCTTCCTCAGGCTGCTTTGACATTTCGTCAGGTATTTTTTGTGAGGCTTGGGAAGGAACAATATGCATTCCCCAACCTTCCTTCCCTTAGCCTACCACTACCCCAGCAATGCTTTCTGATCCCATGGATATTTTGACCCTTGCTGTGCCACTCCACTGAGCTCATTACAGTTTTGGTCACTTCCAGTCCCCAGTAGCTTTCCTAGAACATAAACTTTGGCCTGTTTCATCAGCTGCACCTATGTTGTACACAGTTCTAGGTTTGCTGCTACTCTGTCTGTGCCCTATCCAAGAGAGGAGGTGGCTTGTAACAAGGCTGTGGCAGCAAACATGAGGTGTAACCGATTCTATAAACAAAATAAATAGTTGCTTGAGAAATGAGAGAAAAAAAACCACATTCCTACAATTAATAGACACGGCAAATCACCTGCATGGAATATTCTCAGGGGTAATTTGTCAAACTACAATTATAGGCAATTATAGACATTCAGGACTGGGGTCACCATATCCATGAAAATCTCTAAGTGCATCAAACATTAGTATTTAATATTTTGAAAGAATCACTGTTTGTCTTACAAAGGGAATTCAAATAATCATTCCAGCTGAGCTCCAAGGGCCTACCTTTCTAAAAAAACTCTAAGGGCATTAGGATAAATATTATCTACATGTCTCAACACCACAAAGAGTCTTAAGGGGCATCAATCTAGTTCAGGTCCAAGGATGTCTCTTTGTAGGATTTCCCTAGGACATTAGAGGAAAGAGGATTTCTACATGTCACAGAAAATTCTTCTTAATTACTGTAGAGATATTGCCAGGTGAATTGCCTCAGGGTACAACAGGCCTTTTGTTGTTTTATTTTTGTTGTTTTATTCCCTGGACTACATCAAGCAGGTGATTTGTAGAAAATCAGTGAAATGTCAGGAAAGTGAGAGTTCAGTAGATGCAGAGCTTCATCTTCAAACGTGAATTAATTTAGGTTCTTAAATCTTGTATTTGGGAACACAGATGTGAACTTGAGATTTGATACTCAATGTAGGCATTCAGGCTGAAAAATTAGGTCTCCTCTGGCCCCAATTTATCACTGACCTCGGCAGCATTATGTGAGCTACATTAGCAAAAAGGGGCAGTACAGAAAGCATTAGTTCCTTGTGGTGAATACCTCTGGCAAAGGTGGTTTTTTTGCTAACTCTGTGCACTCCCCATACCAGCCTGTGGTACAAGGGGAGTGTTAAGAGCATTCCAAGGTGCAGCAGAGCTGGCCAGGGGCTGGGAGAATGGATGGCCCTGTCAACCCTGGTATGAAGAAGTCACAAGACATCTCACCTCACCTTTCCATGGTGCTGGTACAGGGATGATTTCCTTTGTCAAATTTGTGGAGCTGTACTGATTTCTAATTGTTCCTGCATTGCAGACCAGGTTTTAATTCAGCTGAGATCAGAGTACTGTAATGTGTGATGAGCTCTTTTAATTTTTCAAAATTAAATGTTTCATTTCATGTTCAACATCAATGAAAAAGAGAAAAGGATAAGCCAGTATAAATGATATATAAACCCGCAATTGGTTTGAAGATATCAATTTAAGCTTGGAACTTCATACATCAGTAAGACTAATACCTTACCTAAAATTAGAGATAAATAAACCAAACTGATTTTACAAGTGAAGAAAAAAGAGTGTGATGAGACCTTAGTGACTGTGTGGTGAGGATGTGGGCTTTTATTTATTTTGTTTATTTCAATCAATGTTAGCATGCACCTTAAAGGTGCCTCCAATCTTAGGCTCTGGAGATCTGATCCAAAACCTGTGAAAGTCAATAGGAAAATTCCCTTTCACTTCAATGAGTTTTGGATAAGTTCCCATTGCCAAAATTTAAAAATTAAATGAACAAAAAATAGGTCAGAATCTAGCCTAAAACCCTAACCCAAAAATAACCATCAAGATCAAGCTGACAACACTCCTTAATCACAAACAAACCCCTCTAACATGACCCTCACTCTTGGCCTTGTATCTTAAAGTGTGTGTTTCAGAACAGGAAGGGGAGGAGGTCTCAATGCTGAAGGCTTCTTGCGGTATGTCTATATGGCTATTAGACACCCATGGTTATCCAGTGCCAAGTGACTTCGTCTTGCAGGCCTTGGGGTAAGTAACTGTTTAATAGTCATTAAGATATTCTGGCTTGGGCTACAGACTAAGCTTTGGACCCTCATCGCAATTAAACAGTCCTGCAGCCCAAGTCCCAAGGTGAAGCAGAGTCAGGTGGCATGGGCCATCCTCATATTTTTAATTGCAGTGTAGACATACCTGTTAGGAGTGTTAGTGATGATAATGTAGTATTCAGGCCTATATATTTGTCTGAGATAGAATGTTGGGTCTTGTTTGCCTATTTGACTTTTGATATTTTTATATTCTTACTAATATTTGTGAACAAAGAATAAAGACCCATTGTGTTACATCTGCCTACAAGCAGATGGGGTGAAAAGAGATAAGAGATAGAGCTAAAGTATTGCTGGGTAGAGTGGGAATTTAATATACAAGTGTAAACTTGAAGGACAGTCCTCCCTGAACTCCTCTCCCGAGTTAGATAACAACCGATTGGGAGGGGCAAAGGGGATGGGGAAAGTATAAGAAACATTAAAAGCCAAAGAAATGCCTGTCCCAGACAAAAGCACAACCTCACTCCTTATCCCTCCTGTGGGAAAAAAAAAGAGGTGGCACTGAGGCCCCCAGACCTCAGACCCTCCAAAACGGAACACGACTATAATTTTTAATGGATGGGATCAAAGGTGTGCACTGTGGGTATAATTATGCCTGCTAAGAAAGAGGAGGGGAAACAGGGACAAAGGAAATCTCTGTGACATACAGAGATATGGCAAGGCTTGCTTGATTAACCCCAATAAACATTGCACTGCCTGCACTCTGGTCTATAGTCTTCTGCTTTCTATCTGCATAACAAGAACAAATGAAGGGGCAAAGGGACAAGCCCTAACAATACTCTCACACATAACTTCCTGATGGTAGTTAAATAGCTAGGGATGCATAAACGGGGCTCTCCAATAGGAGTAGCGAGATTATGTCGCCTCTGTTTGACACTGTTACAACTGCCGCTGGAACACTGTCCATTTCTGAAGTCTACAATTCAAGAAGGATGCTGATAAATGGGAAGAGGGTTCCTACCTGAAGGACTGCCTCTCCTGCCAAGCCTTACAGTTGAGATGTGAAGAGGTCCTCAAGCTGGATTGCCCTCAGATATAAACACAATAAGGATGCTGGCAAGGCATTTTTTTAGAGGGCCCCTTTCATTTGCAACGGACTCCAGGATCCAAAATAGCTCAAATCTACTGTCTTTCTGGCACATCTATTTAGGAGGTGAAGTGGGGAGCTTGATTTGTTTATTCATTATGTAGTGCTATTGTATTATGTCAAGTTACAGGATCACTGTGACTTTTTAGAGTCACCATATTTTTAAATGTTTTCTGGAGGTATCTAAAGTGCTCAGATAGTCCTTGTGTTATTCTATAAATGTAAATAAACATCTTGCTCTCTTGAAAGGGCTCTGGCTTTACTATGTCCACTGAGGAGCAGTAGGCCATGAGATGTGGTCTGTCAGGTAGGCAGGTCCGAAGCCATTTAGAGGTGTATAGGGAAAAGAAAACTGATGGATTAAATTACAACTGGAAACAAACAAGTGAGCAGTGCAGACCTCAGATTCATTACTTAATAGGACCGTTCCAATGTTCTGCACCAGTTTCAGATTCTTTGTTGAATTATGTAGTCTTGTGTAAAGACTCCATAATAATCTAATTTTGATTAGAAAGGAAACTCTAGAGGGAGAAAATGTATTAAGAGTCATGGTCATATTGAAATGAGAAGGGGAAGGGAAAGATTCTTGTCTGCATCAATCCATAACTGAAAAATAGTTCTGATTTCTGAAATAGGGGTTAAGATCAGTTATTTTTTCAAACCTGTTTGCCCATTCCAGTTTTATAAATAATATCAGTCTTAGTAGGTTTTCATTATGGCTAAAATCCATCTTGTGCTAAAGTACTCCCCTATACAGGATCCCTATGTATCTCTATATCAGAGGTCGGCAAACTCTGGCACGTCGCTCACCAGGGTAAGCACCCTGGCAGGCCAGGTCAGTTTGTTTACCTGCCACATCGGCAGTTTCAGGAGACCGTGGCTTCCACTGGCTGCGGTTCGCCATCCCAGGCCAATGGGGGCTGCGGGAAGCCACAGCCAGCACATCCCTCGGCCCACGCCGCTTCCCGCTTCCCACTTCCCGCTTCCCGTATTGTCTTGGGACGGTCCAGCGAGTGCCACAATTGGCCAAACCTGCCAGCGCAGCAGATAAACAAACTGGCCTCGCCTGCCAGGGTGCTTACCCCAGTGAGCCATGTGCCAGAAATTGCCAACCCCTGCCCTATATACAAGGAACAGAAGTCTCGACTGGGAAGCTGAATCCCATCTCATGAAGGTAGATGGAAAGTTGGCAGATGAGGATAAGGAGCAGTTGAAGCCTTGACTCCATGTCTCACTCACAGCTGAGCTGGAATGGAAGAGGAGGTAATCTACACCATTCTCAGGCTACTCCATCAAAAGGAGACTCTGGAATCATATTTTCATTCACAATATAGTTCTTGGTCTGCTTTTGGAGTACATTGCAAAGCCCAGTCTAGCCACTGACTGGCTGCTAGAAACATGATTGCATCCTACTAGAACAAGAGATCTGATTTTGATCTTATGAACACTAATTTTATTCTGGTGTGTAACTCAATTAATTTCCATGAAGCTACTCCGGATTTACAATGATGTGAAGTCATAATGAAGTCTAAGGTGTGTTCTTCAACTTAGTAGCGCCTGAAGCATTTAACTCTTCTGATATCTTAAAAGCTAAGTTATCCATGTGATGGGCTGGTTCACAGAAACCCCCTTGGGGCTGCCAACTGATATCCCAAGACTACTTCTGTCCCTGATTTCCTGCCCTAGCAGCTTAGGGTTTCTGTGCCCTGTCTGGTTTGAGCCAGAGCCACTAGCCTGCTGCAAACCCAGACCCAGGGTCTGAACCAAATCCCCTAACAGCTGTAGGCTTAACTGAAAGCAACTTACAGAAGTGTTCCTGTCCAACTCTCAGTGGTGTCCAAAGCCCAAATTAAATCTGTTTTACCCTGGATAAAGTTATACTCATAAATTGTTTGCCCTCTATAGCAGTGATAGAGAGATATGCACAGCAGTTTCCCCACACACATCCCACCCAGGTATTAATACATACTGTGAGTTAATTAATAAATAAAAAGTGATTTTATTAAATATAGAAAGTAGGATTTAAGTGGTTCCAAGTAGTGACAGACAGAACAAAGTGAATTACCAAGTACAATAAAATAGAACAGAACATACAAGTCTATGTCTAAGAAACTGAATACAAATAAAACCTCACCAGTTCCAATAAACTTCCTTTTACAGACTTGTCTCCTGCTAGTCTGGGTCCAGCAAGCACTCACACCCTCTGTAGTTACTGGCCTTTGTTCCAGTTTCTTTCAAGTATCCTTGGGGGGTGGAGAGGCTATCTCTTTAGCCAGATGAAGACAAAATAGAAGGGTCTTCCTGAGGTTTAAATAGACTTTCTCTTGTGGGTGGGGACCCCCTCCTCTCTCCTATGCAAAGTTCGGCTCCAAGATGGAGTTTTGGAGTCACATGGGCAAGCCACATGTCCATACATGACTCAGATGTGGATTGGCATCTTCAAGTTCATTGTTGGCTTAAGTGGCTTTTGATTGGGCACTTAATTTGCACTTTTCTCAAGAAGCTGACCTGTAGGAATGACCTCGGGCCCACAGGCCTGGATGCCTTATTACTGCATTTTGTTCTTGTCTGCAAGCTGGGCACACCCGGGTTTCTTATCACAGGAACTTGGCTTTCCTCCATCCTCCCCTGTATTTTCACACAGACGGCCCAGTTTGCATCTGGCGGTGTTTTGTAACTTCCTCCCTTTGCAGTTTCCCAGAGGACTGCCGTGTCTGCAGCTGGGGGTGTTTTTGCAACTTGCTATGCTGTTGAGCTCGTGATGGAAGATTTTTGTAGAGAATCTTGATATGTGCTGTGCAATTGCGCATGTGTAATCTTAGATAATAAAAGAGGCAGGTGAACTCAGAAAAGCAGCTTTTGGCCTCCTCGGTTATCCTGCAAATTGGTATTGAGTCTTTCCTTCTCTGACCAAATGCTCTAGTAGGCTAGTTGAAATCAAGCCAGTACACAGCCAATATTCATAACTTTGAATACAAAAATAATACATACACACAAATAGGAGGAATACATTCAGTAGATCATAACCTTTACATAATATGTTCTATGGCCTATGTAGCCTAAAACATATTCCAGTTATGTCACATATACAATCATAAGCATATTCCATAAAGCCTTATGGGGGCACCGTCACAATCCACGAGTAAAAATTATGTTTTTTTCTTTCTTTGTGTTTGCACTGAACAGGTTCGATCAGATGATGGTAATTCCAGCTGTCAGATTTATCTGTAAGTAAGAGAAGTGTATGATTCCATACAATGCAACTTGCATCTGATAATAAAATAATAGTGTTGTTTCAAGACAGAATATGAATTTGGATACATAACAGAAATTGTTGTCCTTTATTTTCATTTTTGGTGATGGGAAGTATTTTTTTGTGGATGAATGGTTCTTCCATTGTGTTCCTCTTCACACAAAAGGTCCACATCTTATTATCATGTTACATGCAGTAAAGTATGTTTTAATAACCTAATGGTTTTATGGGTATTCATAAACTATATACCTACCAAGGTTTTTACAGGGCCACCCATCCCTGTGGAATCTGAGCGCTCATGAACCTGCAGTGACAGACAGTGTCTTAGTGTACTCCATATTTGCTTTTCTGCTCTGTGCGATGCTGAGGTTACATAGAGCAGTGGTTCACAACCAGGGGTACGCATACCTCTGGGAATACGCAGAGATCTTCTGAGGGTAAATTAACTCATCCAGATATTTGCCTAGTTTTAAAACAAGCTACATAAAAAGCGCTAGCAAAGTCAGTAGAAACTTTTGTACAGACAATGACTTGTTTATACTCCTCTATATACTATACACTGAAATGTAGGTACAATATTTATATTCAAATTGATTGATTTTGTAATTATATGGGAAAAAAATAGAAAGTAAGTTATTTTGGATTATTAGTGTGCTGGGACACTTCTGTATTTTTGTGCCTGATTTTGTAAGCAAGTAGTTTTTAAGTGAGGTGTATCTGAGGGGTATGCAAGACAAATCAGATTCCTGAAAAAGGTAAAATAGTTTAGAAAGAATGACATAGAGAAATGATATGTATCCATTACTGATCTAGATCTTGGCTGGAATTACTTGGAACTTATCCAAAAAGCTTACTTCACAGGTTTTTTTTTAAAGGTCCCAATACTGCTGATACACAAACTACTTTTTATTTAGTGCCTGCAAAACCAAAGGAGATACAAGGGTGTGCTTGCCTTGGATCACAACCATGAATATTTCAATACTACAAAGAATCTTCCTCAACATATTGTACACCATAAAGCAAGCAGCTATTTAAACAGCATTAAGCAAAATTCCTCAGCAGAAAAAAATGCAGCACATGGGGAAGGGTTGCTGTGTGAGTGCCAAGTCATTGGGATTTCTTTCTTCAAGCATTGGCGCATTGGCACTGCATTAGATGAGGATTGGAACGAAACTGAGTTACATCTGGATACTCTGGGCACAAAAAGATTTAACAATAACAAATGAGATGCCCTGTGGAAAATTCTTTTTGACTGTGACTCTTATGCACATGCACATACATGGCATGGACTATTGGCAGAGCATAACAGAACAGCAAAAACCAGAGAAGCACCAGGCTGCCTAGTGCAATAGAATAACATTTTCAGAGAGGGAATACAGAGCAAAGCAAGCCTCTAGCCAAACCAGCTTGAAATAAAATTGTGTTGGGCTCTCATAAATTAAACAAGTTCAGGCTTACTATCTATGTTGCCTGATGTTCTTTTAGGGCATCCATTACTGTGATACGTGATGCCTGATCAGTACCTGAAAAAACAGACTTCCAAGGAAAATCCAGATATTGCAGGAAATAGTATTGCTGACTCTTTATTTGCATTCTTCCCTCTGGGATAGTATTAAGCCAGAGTCCCAGAATGGTGTAAG
The DNA here is from genome assembly GCF_003597395.2 of Chelonoidis abingdonii. NCBI lineage: Eukaryota > Metazoa > Chordata > Testudines > Testudinidae > Chelonoidis > Chelonoidis abingdonii. The sequence continues at coordinate 283,276,852 of NC_133769.1, read as the reverse complement.
GGAGCATTTTGCTGCAAGTACCATCATTCAGATTAGACATTTTAGCAAGATTTTGACAAGCTGTTATCAATAAAGATCCCATGTGGCATTTCTTTGCAAGCCACATGTTATGTCCTTGTTACACTAATCTTTTCCAACTGTAGCACTTGCATTATGTCTACCTAAATTCCCCTCGTACTCTACATTTTCTTGGAGACAAAGTTCTTCACCTTCCCTCTTTTCAAAAACAAAAACAACACAGTATTGTGTAGTATTGGACTGATAGAACTGGGTAGCTAACAGTTTATAGGGTTAGTAGCCAAGCCTCCTACTTTTGCCAGAGATTAATATTTGATCTCATGTTCCTGTTCAGGAAAGTTTGAAGATATATGGAAAAGACACTTACCAAATGTAGCTCTGTAGTGGCTTCACAGGGAGTCTTGACTTAGTAAGAACTGAACACAGTATTTAGCCCAAAGTTATTAATTGAATGAGACTTTTTTCTCTTATTGATCCAACATAAAATCATAACCTAAATCTAAGTCATGGTGTTTTTGATGGGCTATGTGAACCCTACAATAACCAGGGAGGGTTAATCATAGAATCATAGAACAATAGGGTTAGAAGAGACTGCAAGGGTCATCTAGTCGACCCCCCTGCTAAGATGCAAGTCTTGTTCTATCTAGACCATCCAAGACAGATGGCTATCCAGCCTCCTTTTAAAACCCTCTAGTGAAGGAACGCCCAGAGCCTCCCTCAACAGTCTATTCCATTGTCCTACTGTTCTTACAGTTAGGAAGTTTTTCCTGAGATTTCATCTAAATCTTCTGTGCTATAGTTTGAACCCCTTACCTCTTGTCCTGGCTCTCTGGGAAGAGACAACAACTTTTCTCTGTCTTTTTTATGGGAGCCTTTCAAGTATTTAAAGACTGCTATGGTATCCTCCCTTAATCTCCTCTTTTCCCAAAAAGCCCAATTCCTTTAGCCTTTGCTCATATGGCTTGCATTCAGTCCTTTGACCTCCTTGTTACTTGCCTCTGGATTCTTTCCAGTTTCTCATCATCCTTTCTATACAGTGGTGACCAAAATTGGACACAATCCAGCTGAGTCCTAACCAGCGCGGAGTAGAGCAGTACTCTCATCTCCTGTGATTTGCATTCTATGCCTCTGAGTTGGTTGAAATCTGCCTTTGAGCTGCTATTGGTTCAATTAGTCCCACCCCATGCATCACCTGCAAGATTTGTCAGGCTTGAGGGGAGCGGTTAAAAAAAGAAATCCAGCTCATTTGGGTAGTGACTAGGAAGGAGAGAGTAGACTGGCAGTTCTCAAATTGTATGAGAAGTCTGAGTGGGACCATGAGCTGAATGAAGCCTGCAGCTGGCCAGAGACTTCCTGCAGGAAGGTCGGCCTAACAGACTGTTAGTTTGGTTTCATACCAGGAACCTGTTGGTGGGCATTAAGGAAAGCCATTCCATCTAGGTTCTGTCTTTAAGAAAGAAGACGAAAGCTGACTTCAGTGGGGCAGAAGATTCTTTTGCTTTGTGTTTATGTTGTACTTTGACTTGGGAACTCTGCTGCACTGGAACAGGTTGAATCATCTGTGACTTGGCCAGAGGGCTGAGTCATATCTGTAACTGAAGTGTGCTGAAGGCTTTATTGGGGAAACTGAGGCAGAGCTGTTGCAGTGCTATGCCATGCCATGAGGGGGCATGCAGCTCCACCACAATTTTATAGGATTTTACTTCTGTGGGGAAAATTTATTTTCTTCAAATACAACTGAAGATGTTCAATATTTTTAGCTGAAACAGAAGACTTAATTCCATATTCAAGTTCTGAAAGTCTTTTTATTGTTCAAAGAGGCTATGCTCACGCACAGCATGAATAATGATAAATAACACTTCTCCATGCCAGTCATTCCTTCATGGAAATTTTAAAGTAAACTACCTAGAAGACATTTTCACATTTGTATTTCTCTAGTGTCTTTGTCCATAGGTAACAAAATGCCTAGATTAATATGATAGAAATGGAGAAATCGTGGCTTGATATGTGGAGTTGTGCAGGAATAATTTGTGGAGTAAGAACACACAACAAACACATACCCCTGTCTGTCTGCAAAACCTTCAAGGTTCTTTAGTTTAGGTGCACAAGGGTAAGCAGGTACTGAGCATCTGCAATTTACTTACTTCTGAGCAGGTAAGCAAGGAGTGGACAAAGCCTTTGTGTGTGGATAGTAGTAGTTTGCAGTGGATTTGGACCAGCCTTAAATTACTAACAACTGAAAGCAACAAAGGAAGTGACATGGAAATAGTACGTCTCCAAGTCAAGCTTCTTTCTCTGTGCTGCTCCTTGAACAAGGTACCTAAGTTCCATCCCTTTACACAAGGCCAAAAGCAAAGCTAAAATGTACGTCAATATGAATTAAAAAAAGTAGATAGTTAGGCCGAGGTTGAGGGTTTACTTTGACCCTGAACAGGTGATGGTGCATATCTGTGCCACATCAGGATCAGTAACTTGGTGAAGTTTACTTTCCCCACTATCCATGCCCACCTCCATTGGTAAGTGTGTTTGAGGTTGTGGAGTTACAGTTCTGTTCTTTTCCTGCCCTTCTCCTTCCTCACTCTATCCACTGCTTGGTGTTGTGGCGTGTCAGGCATACTGAACTGTCTCTCCCTCCATGTCCATATTCAAGATTCTGAACTTTCCTACATGGCAATGTAGGATAATGGTGGATGGAATCTCATGCACTGCCCTGCATCGCCATGTAAGATCAGGAGTAAATTTTCATAATTGCCTATGTGGCTTAAGAGCCTACATTCCATTCATTTTCAGTCAGACTCTGGCTTTTGAGATTTTTAAAGCACTCAGCATTGCAACACCTAACTGATCTCCTTTTCAAAAGTACCGAAATCTCTTTGGAAGATGAGCTTTAGGCCACGTCTACACTATGGCACAATATCGAATTAGCTAAAATCGGTTTCATAAAACTGATATTATAAAGTCGATTGTGCGTGTCCACACTAGGCACATTAATTCGATGGTGTGCATCCATGGTCCAAGGCTAGCGTCGATTTCTCGAGCGGTGCACTGTGGGTAGCTGTTCCACAGCTATCCCGTAGTTCCCTCAGTCTCCCCCGCCCCTTGGAATTCTGGGTTGAGAGCCCAGTGCCTGATGGGGCAAAAATCATTGTCGCGGGTGGTTCTGGGTACAGCCTCACCCCTCCCTTTGTGAAAGCAGCAGACAACCATTTCGCGCCTTTTTCCCTACGTGAACTGAGCAAACGCCATAGCACAGCAAGCATGGACCCTGCTCAGATCAGTAACGCTATCGTGGACGTTGTAAACACCTCACGCATTCTCATGCTGTCTATGGTGAACCATTAACTGCAAAGGCAGGAGAGGAGGAGGCAGCTACGGCAGCGCGGCGACGAGAGCGATGAGGACATGGACACTGAATTCTTCCTAACCGCGGGGCCCTGCGTTTTGGAGCTACTGCTGGTAATGGGGCAGGTTCTACCATTGAACGCCGATTTTGGGCGCGGAAAACAAGCACAGACTGGTGGGACCGCATAGTTTTTGCAGGTGTGGGACGATTCGCAGTGGCTGCGAAACTTTCGCATGCGTAAGGGCACTTTCTTTGAACTTTGTGACTTGCTTTCCCCTGCCCTGAAACGCCATAATACTAAGATGAGAGCAGCCCTCACAGTGGAGAAAGCGAGTGGCAATAGCCCTCTGGAAGCTGCAACGCCAGACAGCTACCGGTCAGTCGGGAATCAATTTGGAGTGGGCAAATCTACTGTGGGGGCTGCTGTGATGCAAGTAGCCAAAGCAATCGTTAAGCTGCTGCTACGAAAGGTTGTGACTCTGGGAAACGTGCAGGTCATAGTGGATGGCTTTGCTGCAATGGGATTCCCTAACTGTGGGGGGGCCATAGATGGAACCCATATCCCTATCTTGGCCCCGGAGCACCAGGGCACCCAGTACGTAAACCGCAAAGGGTACTTTTCAATGGTGCTGCAAGCACTGGTGGATCACAAGGGACGTTTCACCAACATCCACGTGGGATGGCCAGGAAGGGTTCATGACGCTCGCGTCTCAAAAAGCACAACTCTGTTTAAATGGCCTGCTGCAGCAAGGGAATTACTTCCCAGACCAGAAAATAACAGTTGGGATGTTGAGATGCCTGTCGTTATCCTGGGTGACCCAGCCTACCCCTTGATGCCATGGCTCATGAAGCCATACACAGGCAGCCTGGACAGTGGTCAGGAGCTGTTTAACTACAGGCTGAGCAAGTGCAGGATTGGTGGTAGAATGTGCATTTGGCCGTTTAAAGGGGCGCTGGCGAACATTACTTACTCGCTCAGACCTCAGCCAAACAATGGTGTCCCGTTTGTTATTGCTGCTTGCTGTTGTGCTCCACAATCTCTGTGAGAGTAGGGGAGACCTTTATGGCGGGGTGGGAGGCTGAGGCAAATCACCTGGCCGCTGATTACGAGCAGCCAGACACCAGGGCGATTAGAAGAGCACACCAGAGGCGGTGCGCATCAGAGAAGCCTTGAAAACGAGTTTCAGCACGGCCCGGGTACGGTGACTGCTGGTTTGTGGTCCCCTTGATGAACCCTCTGCCCTTGATTGACTCAGCATTCCCTGTAAGCAACCCACCCTTTTTTGCTATACAGCTTGCTGAAGGAAATAAAGTCATGGTTTAAAAATCATTTATTCTTTATTAAAAGTCATTCCAGTTATCAGTTTAAAAAATCATGTTATATCTTTCTTAAAAGTACATTCCCTGTAAGCAAACCCACCCTCCCCCTTTGGCATGTATTCTTTATTAAAAAGTAATTATAAAAAGAGGGTAGAGAATTATCAAGGTATCCCTGCCTGCTGTGGTTTGGGGAGGAGGATAGGAGGGAAGGAAAAGGCCATTAAGCACATTTCAACGTAATGACAGCTTTTGCTTGGACTGTCCAGGGGGTGGAGTGGGCGGGTGCAGAAAGCCTTCCCCCACGCGTTCTTACACGTCTGGGTGAGGGAGATATGGAAACTGGGAGCGGTGAGGGTGTAATTACACAGGGCTGCAGCGGCACTCTGTGACCCTGCGCTGCTTCCTGAAGATCCCACCATGCGTCGGATGGATATCAGTTTGATCACGCAGCAGCTCCAGCGTTGCATCCCGCCACCGCTGATCTTCCTGCCTACACCTCTGATCTTCCTGCCGCCACCTCTCATCTCGAGCGTCTCTCCTATTCCTCCCGTCACTGGCATCTTTCCTGTACTTTGCTAGCACGTCCTTCCACTCATTCTGATGAGCTCTTTCACTGCAGGTTACTTCCATTGATTTCTGAGAACATTTCATCTCGCGTTCTCTTCCTCCTCCGCCTTATCTGAGCTCGCTCTTCGGAATGGGTCGTAGGGAGGCCGGTGGACAACTGTGCAGCTGCATTATGGGGAGTGAAAAATAGGGAGAGAAGTATGTAAAAAGATACATTTTACAGAACAATGCTTGTACTCTTTCACAGTGAATAACACACTATCCACCTTACATAGCACATGTGATTTCACTACAAGGTCGCATTTTTGCATCGTTTATATTGAGTGCCTGTGGCTCTGGTGTTGCAGATCTCACAGACGCAGGTCCAGGCATCATAATTCAGCTTCCATGCGGCCATGGTAAGGCTTTATGTTTGACTTCTGCAGCCTTCATATACACAGTGCCCTACGATGCCTTGTTCCTGTTAAGAGGAACCAGCAGAACCCAAACCCCCCTCTTTCCCCTCCTCCCCCACCGCATGGCTGCTATCATGTAAGATCACTGGTAATCATCCCCTCCTTCCTTCCCCCCCGCACCGCGTGGCTGGTAGCTGGGAAGATTCCTGCTCGCCAAACGCAGAAAAGCTCAGCGCTATCCTTCCTCCCCCTCCCCCGCTTTGCTACGGTGCACGGAAGGATTTGATTTAAGCGGCAGCCCAGTAGGGTAGGAAAATCGCCATGTATGTATGCCCCCCTAATTAAATTCCTGAATTTCAACCAGGTTACAATGAATGATATAACTCTCCTGAGAATAACAGCGCAAGATGCAGAACGTATGTTTCTTGAATGCCAGCAGTCACCAGGAGCATACGCAGCTGTGCTTTGTGAAGCAATGATACGGCCGAATTACTTGTTACATGCATGGCGTGGAAAAGTGTTCCTACAATGGGGACCGGATAAGGCGCCTTGCCCAGAAATCTTCTGCAAAGGCTTTTTTTGAGTACCTCCAGAGCGATTCAATGGAGATTTCTTTGGAGGATTTTCGCTCCATCCCCAGACATGTTAACGAACTTTTCCTGTAACTTTACTGGCTGCGAATGCATCACAAGCCCTGATGGCAAATCAATCATTAAAAAACAACGCTTGTTTTAAACCATTGTTTGATATTTACAAAGGTACACTCACCAGAGGTCGCTTCCATGGCTTCACTGTCTGGGCTAGTGGCTTGGGTGGGCTGGGAGGGTAATTCTGGGGTCACAAAAAGCTCCTGGCTGTTGGGGCTAACGGAGTGCTGTGTGCTCTCAGCAAGCTCTTCCTCCTCTTCCTCTTCCTCCTCATCTTCCCCCTCCGCAGAATCCTCATCCATGGTTGATATTACAACCCCGACCTCTGAATCCATCAGCCAGGGGTGGGGTACTGGTTGCGCAGCCCCTAAAATTGCATGCAGCTCAGCATAGAAGCGGCATGTTTTCGGCCCTGACCAGACCTTCCGTTTGCTTCTCTGGTTTTCTGGTATGCCTGTCTGAGCTCCTTAACTTTTTACTCTGCACTGCACTGAGTCCCTGCTGTGGCCTTTTCCCATCATAGACTTTGAAATTCTTTCAAATATTTTTTTCATTTCGTCTTGTCGAACGGAGTTCTGTTAGCACTGAATCCTCTCCCCATATAGTTGATCAGATCAAGTACCTCTTGTGCGGTCCATGCTGGTGCTCTTTTTTCGATTCTCAGGAGACTGCATTGTTACCTGTGCTGATGAGCTCTGCGTGGTCACCTGTGCTGATCAGAGCTCCACGCTGGCCAAACAGGAAATTGAATTCAAAATGTGTTTGCGGGGCTTTTCCTGTTTACCTGGCCAGTGCCTCAGAGTTCTGATTGCTGTCCAGAGCGGTCAGTGGTGCACTGTGGGATACCTCCCGGAGGCCAATAACATCAATTTCCATTCACACTAACACTATTCTGAATTAGTAATATCGATTTTAGGGTTACTCCTCTTGTTTTGTAGGAGTACAGAAATCGATTTAAATAGCCCTTTAAATCTATTTAAAGAGCAGTGTAGTGTGGACGAGTGCAGCGTTAAATCGATTTAACACTGTTTAAATCGATTTAACGGCGTAGTGTAGACCAGGCCTCAGGATCCTAAATTTGTTAGGTATTGCAATGCTGAGCACAGCAATGCCAAAATGCTTAAATCACTTCTAAGTCACAATCAGCCCCTTGAAGATCAGAAAGCTGACATACACATTGGAAAATATTGGTTGGGATCAGTTTTAACCAACCAGCTAAATCAATAATGAACAGCACTGAGCTGATTTTCTGTAATGCAGATGTGTTTAAAGATCCGTGTTTGTAGCATTGGCCTGGATATCAAGTTTATAATAAAGACAATAGGGGATTTTTGGTAGTATCTTGAATTTCATGAGAACCAGATACACACTGGAATGATTTGCATCATTATCATATATATTGTATTCTGTAATGATATGTTGAAATAAAGAACCAGTTTGGAGGGTTGATCAGCACAATTATGAATACTGATTGACAAAAATACAAGCAAGTAAAGGGCACTTGGGAAGATACTGCTAGGATAAAATGTTTAAAACACTTCTATTTTATTTTAAAAGGTAAACTGTTCCAGAGAGAGTGGGAAACTTTGAAAAGGAAACCGAGTTCCACACTTGAATCACAACTAAAAGTGCTACTCAAAGACCCACAGCAACAGAAGAAAAGAATGCACCTGACCCACTTCTCTGTCACTCCATTCTTATACTGGTGTAGACATGCTCCAGGTTTACATGACCACATTTAGACTCCACTTTTTGAGAGAGTACCAGGGGAAGGATGATTAATCTCTAAATCATAAGTCTTTCCTGAGGCTTTTCCTGGAGCTGAGCAGTTATATGCCATCGCCATCCCTCCTGTGCCTCTGTAAAAGCTCCTCTCTAGCCCAGAATTTGATTTAGACACTGTAGTACTAAGATCTGAGTTTTTTTTTTCTGCTGAGGTATCTGTCCATAACTAATGTTAATACCTAATCTAACATGTATAAAATACAATGTTTACAATAATCTACATGTAGACAGAACCATAGTATTAAATAAGGGGATCTAAATCTGGTCTCACTTGCACCCATCCAATCTCATACCTGTTAGGATAGATTTTGGCCCAAGTAATGTAGTATAATATACAAAAGGATTCTCTGGGGTGAATTGGTCACATTCTTGAATAATTAATTTAAATACTTTAAAAAGTTCCTCCAGTCTGAGATGTTCTATATTCCCCATTTTAAAGAAAGGGAATAACTTTGGAACTCCTCAAACCTTTTTAACTTATGGAACTATTTAAGTTTGTCCAATCTAATAGTGTTCTTTGGAATAGTGGTGTTCACAGAAGCAATATGGTTTAGCAGTTAAAGAATAGGGGTAGGAATGAAGAGACTTGGATTACAGACCTAGCTTTACAACTGACTGAGTATTATTTGGCAAGTTATTTGGGATGTTGTTCCAGGAAGAAGGATTGCTAGGAAGAGATGAGAAACACCTAACGAAGAGAGGGATGAGCATCTCCGCAAGCAGGCTGGCTAACCTAGTGAGGAGGGCTTTCAACTAGGGTTGCTGGAGGATGGGAACCTAAGACAAAAGGTAGCGGGTAAGTGGGGTACCAGGAGGAAACACAAGGAGGAGGGTACATGACGGGAAGCCTCCTGATTCATCCTGAGAAAGTAGGGCAATTGGCTAGTTATCTTAGGTGCATGTACATGAACGCAAGAAGCCTGGGAAACAAGCAGGAAGAATTAGAAGTCCTAGTACAATCAAGAAACTGTGATATGATTGGAACAACAGAAACTTGATGGGGCAGTTCACATGACTGGAGCACTGTCATGGATGGATACAAATTGTTCAGGAAGGACAGGTATGGGAGGAAAGGTGGAGGAGTTGCATTATATGTAAGAGAGTAGTATGATTACTCAGAACTCCAGTGTGAAACTGGGAAAAAAACTCTTGAGAGTCTTTTGTTAAGTTTAAAGAAAAGAGCAACAAGGGTGATGTTGTGGTGGGCGTGTGCTATAGACCGCCAGATCAGAAGGATGAGGTAGATGAGGCTATCTTTGGACAACTAACTGAAGTTTCCAGATCACAGGCCCTAGTTCTAATGGGGACTTCAATCACCCTAACATCTGCTGGGACAGCAATACAGCAATGCACAGACAATCCAGGAAGTTTTAGGAGAGTGTTGGGGACAACTTCCTGGTATAACTGCTGGAGGAACCAACTGGGGCTGTGTTCCTCTTGACCTGCTGCATACAAACAGGGAAGAAATGGTAAGGGAAGTAGAAGTGGGTGGGAACCCAGGGTATGTCTACACTACGTGCCAGATTGGCGGGTAGTGATCGGTTTATTGGGGATCGATATATCGTGTCTCATCTAGACACGATATATTTATCCCTGAACGTGCTCCTATTGACTGCAGAACTCCACCAGGGAGAGTGGCAGTAGTGGAGTTGACAGGAGGAACCGCAGCCTTCGATGCTGTGCTATGACGATGGGAGGTAAGTCGAAATAAGATACTTTGACTTCAGCGATGCTATTCCCATAGCTGAAGTTGCGTATCTTACATCGACTCCGCCTCCTAGGCCCCAAGCAGCAGTAACCATGAGATAGTTGAGTTCAGGATCCTCACAAAGGGAAGAAAGGAGAGTAGCAAAATATGGATCCTGGAGTTAGGGAACAGATGGGCAGTATCCTCTGGGAGGCTAATATGAGGGGGGAAATAGTCCAGGAGAGCTGACTGTATTTTAAAGAAGACTTATTGAGAGCGCAGGAACAAACCATCCTAATATGCAGAAAGAATAGCAAATATGGCAGGTGACCAGCTTGATGTAACAGCGAAATCTTTGTTGAGCTTAAACTCAAAATAGGAAGCTTACAAGAAGTGGAAATTTGGACAGATGACTAGAGAGGAAGATGAAAATACTGCTAGCGCATGCAGGGGTGTAATCAGGAAGGCCAAGGCACAACTGGAGTTGCAGTTAGCGAGGGATGTGAAGGGTAACAGGAAGGGTTTCTACAGTTATGTTCGCAACAAGAAGAAGATCAGGGAAAGTGTGATACCCTTTACTGAAAGGGAGAGGCAACCTAGTGACAGATGATGTAGAAAAAGCTGAAGTACTCAGTGCTTTTTTTTTGTGTTTGTCTTCACAGACAAGGTCAACTCCCAGACTGCTGCACTGGGCAACAGAGTGTGGCTAGGATGTGAGCAGCCCTCAATGGTGAAAGAACAGGTTAAGGACTATTTAGAAAAGCTGGGCATGCACAAGTCCATGGGTCCAGATTTAATGCTTTCAAGGGTGCTGAGAGAGCTGGCTGATGTGATTGCAGAACTATTGGCCATTATCTTTGAAAATTTGTGGCAATTGGGGGAGGTCCCAGACAATTGGAAAAAGGCAAATATAGTGCCTATATTAAAAAAAAAAGAGAGAGAGAGAGAAGAAAGCGAACCCAGGGATCTACAGACCGGTCAGCTTCACTTCAGTCCCCGGCAAAATCTCTATTGGTCCTCAAGGAATCCATTTTGAAGCACTTGGAGGAGAGGAAGGTGATCAGGAACAGTCAATATGGATTTACCAAGGATAAGTCATGCCTGACTAACCTGATTGCCTTCTATGATGAGTAATTGGCTCTGTGGATATGGGGAAAGTGGTGGATTTGATATATCTTGACTTTAGCAAAGCTTTTGATACAGTCTCCCACAGTATTCTTGCCAGCAAGTTAAAGAAGTATGGATTGGATGAATGGACTATAAGGTGGATAGAAAGCTGGCTAGATTGTTGGGCTCAACAGGTAGTCAACGGCTCAATGTCTAGCTGGCAGCCCTTTTCAAGCGGAGTGCCCCAGGGGTTGATCCTGGGACTCATTTTGTTCAATATCTTTATTAATTATCTGGATCAGGGATCTGCAACCTTTGGCATGTGCTTCCTGCAGCCCCCATTGGCCTGGGATGGTGAACCATGGCCAGTGGGAGCCTTGGTCAGCCAAACCTGCGGACGTGAGAGGTAAACAAACAGGCCCGGCCTGGTGGGCTGCATGTGAAAGGTTGCTGATCCCTGATCTGGGTGGTGAGATGAATTGGACCCTCAACAAGTTCGCAGATGACACAAAGCGGGGGGAGAGGTAGATATACTAGAGGATCCAGAGTGACTTAGACAAATTGGAGGATTGGACCAAAACTAATCTGATGAGGTTCAACAAGGATAAGTGTAGAGTTCTGCATTTAGGAAGGAAGAATCCCATGCACTGCTACAAGCTGGGGACTGACTGGAGAAGCAGCAATTCTGAAGAAATGGATCTGGGGATTACAGCGGACCAGAAGTTGGATATGAGTCAGCAGTTTGCCCTTGTTGCCAAGAAGGCTAACAGCATATTGGGTTGTATTAGTAGAAGCATTGCCAGAAGATAGAGGGAAGTGATAATTCCCATCTATTTGGCACTGGTGAGGCCACACCTGGAATATAGCGTCCACAGAAGGGATGTGGACAAATGGGAAATAGTCCAGTGGAGGGCAAAGAAAATGATTAGGGGGTTGGGGCACGTGAATTATGATGAGAAGCTGAGGGAACTGGGGTTATTTAGTCTGCGGAAGAGAAGAGTGAGTGGGGATTTGATAGCAGCCTTCAACTACCTGAAAGAGGAGGTGGGTTTCAAGTTCTGAGGGATCACCAGCTGGGCTTCCAAGTGCCTTCTTTCCGTCCAGCTGATGGGGAGTTTAGATGTCATCTCCTTGCCCAAAGAAAAGCTCCCTCGGACTGCTCCAAGGTGAGCAGTATTTACTTTTACCTAATCTTTAATAGCTAACTGTAGCAAAGCACAGAACCTATAGTAACTCCTTGTGGGTCAGCATAACAACCTCTATGGGTCACCAATTCTCCTAATTTCAGCAAACTACTCATCTCAAAACATCTCTAGTATTTCTAGCTATAACAACAATATTTCAGGGAGACCTAAAACAAAGGTCTATTCATTTACTCTCTTCCATAACTTTCCCATCCTCCCATTCTAATTAACAAACTGCAAGAATGTAGCTGTCTGAACTTGCCTCACAAAGGCCAAAGATTTTCTTAGCTATGTGATGTTTGATTTTTAACTGGCAGTGGCTGAACATACAAAATGGCTGACTGCAGTACTCTCAAGTTCTGGGATACACGCAGGAATGTAAAATTCTGCGGTAACACCACTGGATACTATGGTGTCACTGTCTTGCCAGTCAAAAAAGCAGCTGTTCAGATGGCAGCAGGAGACTGTGAAGAAAGGAGTGAAGAATGAGAGGAGAGCGGCACTGATCATGACAATAATTTTATTTTTCACTGGAAGCATCTACCTATAAAAATAATGGATATTTATTTCCTTTATACTCAGCACCCAAAGTAACAATAACTGATATATTATTTACATTGAGCTAGGATTTTTATCCATGATTTTGATTCCTAACAAAGCTGTTGTGTTGTTGGTATGAATAAAAAGATCACTATTGCTGGTTTATAATCTAATTTGTATGTTCACTCATCAGTATGTCAGAAAAATATGCTTATAAATTAACTTTGCTTTCAGAGCTATCTCCTGTTCTTCTTTTGCTCAGAATACCCACAGCACAGGGATTAAATCAATCCTGGATTTCTTTGATTGTATGGTTGTGTGTGTTTTGTTTTGTTGGTTTTTTTTTTTTGCTTGCTGCCTATATTGGTTTAGACCCAATTTATTATGGGATGTCTCAAGTTCTTTTCTGAATCTCATCTCTAATGCTTTTATACAGTAGCTATTTAACCTTCTCCATGGAGAGGACAGAATAACCTTAGTCTTTACTTTTCCTAATAAAACTTCCTATGATGAAGAATTTCAATTAGGCAAAAGACAGAGAAATGCAAAGAAATAGAAACTACCCACAGTATGCAGCATATATCTTCTTATATTTTTAATTAGAAATATAAATCAGTTTTCCCTTAGATGACAAATCACTATGCTTGCCACACTATTTGATTAAAATGATTATAGAATATATTGCACAGGAGAGCATTTACTTTTACTGACTAATAAAGGCAGAGATAATGCTAAAAAGAGACATATTTATAGCAATGCTGCTAAACAAAAAAAAAATTCCCAAGGTCCATTCTTGCTATAGAATTTACTTTATTCTCAGAGGCTAAGTGATTACAATTGTGCATGATTTTGCTGTTAAGTGATAAATAATATTGCTGGTTGCATTAGACTCATTTCTGAGTAGTGAAAGATCCGGTTATGGAGGGGAACACCCACACAGGACAGAACAACACAAAATGACTTTTAGGAGGATGACTTCACTAGTACTTTTTTAAAATAAAAATTACCCAGCCATTTGTTATCAATTCACTGTCAGCATTGGTGCAGTGGTAGCATTAGCACAGGCAGTGTTCCAAGGAATTCCAGCATTTTAAGTATTGTGCCATTCACCCTTACTCACAGCAGGTTTAGAATGGAAATACTTATGTATCCTTGTCATTCTGTACTCCAGATTATTTGGGTTAAATCTCAAGCTTGTTTAAATCAGCATAACTCTGCTGATATTATTGGAACTATGATGGTTTATGCCAGCTGAACTATGCCTCGGAGAGAAAGTGTAATAATGCAATCTGCTCTCCATGAAAGGGAGGGCATAGCTCTACTGCCCAAGAAGCAAAGGATGGCTGGCACATGGGACAGAGTCAAAACTCCACCCTCTCTGCCTATTCCTTGCCCAATTGGAGGGTAGAAGAGAGTGATACCAATTCAGATATTTATTCCATTTGTGTGGAGGGGATTCTGGTTTTCCCCTGCCCCCAGCAGGAACCATGTTCCAGTCCCCATTCGCACCTGGGAACCCCAAGTCTTCCTTGGTGTAAGCAGAGTCAGGAGTGAGGAACCAATACATTTAGCACACAGGTTTGTGAATGCTAAAGTGGGCTATCTGACGCCCTTTGGATGGGACCAATGAGTTGGTATAGTAGGGAATGTGATTTGTAGGGACGACAAATTTTCGGCTGGGGGAAGGATGTAAGCAGAGTCAGGTTGAGCATTACCCTGACATCTGGTGGTGAATTGTAGAGAATGTGGAAAGAATTTCAAGAATTTGCATTGGCATCCATCCCCCCACTTAGCGTAACCCCACAGCAGCTTGGGATGGTGATTTTAACGGCTCTGGGATCCCTATTTTCTTCATTATTGGGGCAGGAGGAAGAAAAGTTTGTCACCCTAGTTGTGTGAATGGGGAGCTGTGGGACTGCTTTGTGACAGAAATGACTCAACCTCAGTTGGGTGGTACTTGCTAAACATGGGACATAGGTTCCAAAACCCCATGAATTGAGAGAGGTTGGGGACTGGTGTGTGTGCGCGCTAATGGTATGGGTCCCTTTTGAGGGCTTGGAACACCAATTGCACATCTTCCTCTCTCCAATGTTAAAGAGTAGAGCTAATTTTTGATTCTATTAGGAGTCCATCTAGAGACTGCTGAGCTGAATTCATGTTGGGCCAATGGTGCACTAGCACCAGGGCTCCCCTACTAAGAACTGAAAGAGCTGAATTGAGATCACGGAGTGCTGTGTTAACTAGTAGGAGAGCCTGAAGACCTATCGTTAAGTGGCTGGCAGAGCAGAGCAGTTTGCAGCGTGTTGGAGCAGCCCATGGAACAGTGAGCGGAGTGAGCGGTTTGTGAGGACGGCTGGAGGAGCAGCACAGCTGGTGTGGTGGAGCTGGTTGTGGTGAAGTCTGCAGCAGAACTCCACAGAGAGGTGGAGCAGTTGGCCCTGGCCCACGTAAGGTGCCCCTTAACACCCTTTGTGGACTTCTCCCCACTTTCCACTCAGGCTGTGTGAGGGGGGAAACTCTGCAGATAAACTCTTGAATTCTGAAGTAGCACTGACCAGAGACTTTTGGGTTGTTGGACTTTGGGGTGATTGGACTTAAGACCCTAAGGGGAAAAAGACATTGCCAAACGTACCTGGGAGTGGGGTTTTTTTTTGTTTATGGTTTGTGTTATAATCCTGTCTGTGGTGTTTCTCCAGTGGGATGCCGCATTGTTTCCTTCCTTTATTAAAAAGATTTTGCTACACTCAGACTCCGTGTTGCGAGAGGGGAAGTATTGCCTCCTAGAGGTGCCCAGGGGGGTGTGGTATGTAAGTGTCCCAGGTCACTGGGTGGGGGCTCGAGCCGGTTATGCATGGTGTTATTGAAACGGAACCCCTGGATACTGAACCCGGCCCTTATCGCTGCCAATTCAGAGGGGCAGAAGGGTTATACTTGGCCAAGGAGCCTCCCCTCTCTCTTCTCCACACAGTGCATGAGTCAATGCTCCCAGTAGTCCTCTGCATTCTTCCATGTGCAAACGACTCCTTGTGTGCCATATTGCAACATCATTAGGCCTGGTCACTCCTACATTCAGACAGAGGGGCAGTTAGGTCAAGGTTGAATGGTGCTGCAATCCTATGTGCCAGGTAACAACATCACTCAATGAAATTTGAGCTACCACCCTCCTATCTGTACAAAGGAAAGTACAGTTCAAATTTCATTAGTATTGTGACCATACAGCCAGATCAACGCTCTGGACCGCTCTGGCAGCAGCTGTACTGATTTAATACAGGACCACTGCTTAAAAATGGCCAGGCCATGCCAACCTCCACATCCCACCCCACTTCCAGCTCTGCAGTCTATGGAACTTGGAGCAAGTGCAAAAACTTTGGAGAGGGTGTTCTATTCCCACAACTGGCACATTGGTAGCAGTGGCCCCACAAAGGTTGCTTTCCCTACCATCCTGTAACATATAACAGAGAGAACCCATGGATTGTGTAAGTCATGCACCCCTTCACTTCACTCTACGGGCATGTTGGTCAAATGACAATGATGCCTTTACAAATCTGACCTAATAAAAAACTTCCCATGTAACTTTTCATTAAAACTTGCAATTGTATGTCTATATTGAAAAATGCATTCCATCTCCCCTTCTTAGATCTATATAGCTAATAGGTCACTGTACAATCTCAATCCAAGTAATGTCCCTAAACTCATTTTCTATATTTCCTTTTCCTTGCACCACCAGCATCCACCTACTCATTACTCTTTAATTTCAAGTATCACTTTCAGGAACAACATGTGGCAGAGTCCCACCATGCAACAACCCTTGTTTGCCTGAGATGTCTCTCAGGATGTAATTGTAGTCCCTCCTTAGCCTGTCTCTCCTCTCATGTCATTCTTACCATAAGCTTGCCAGTAGCAAGTATGGGGTTTATACATTGTGTATGGTCAATATGCAGCTACAGTCCCTGCCTAGCCAGCCAATATATCTACTAAACATGAACCAGTGACTCTGTCACACCTCTGATTTTTCCTGCCACTCCAGCTCATTTTGATACTGCCACTTCCCTACCCAACCTTCTTGCCATTTTAAGAGTATTTGCAAAATGGTGATCCCAAAATTGGTGCAATTTTTTATGTTTCAACTAAAGAAATTGAAACAAAAATGCAGGTTTTGTTTTAAATTAATGATTTTCTATTTGCTAAGGTTCAAATTTCAAATGTTTATTTAGTTTACATTCAAATGACTTTGATAATGTTCTGCCTTGGGGGTGAGGGGTGTTCCCTCCTTTTTCCCTTCCTGCCCCCAGTTTTTGATGAAAAAAGCCTGACGTATTATTATGTACATTCTAATTCAGTCTTTACCTGTTCTTTGATTTTTGTAAGATATTTTCCTGACTGAATGTACTGCAATTATGGCAGTTTTGTAATGTGGTTATAGTATAAGAACTGACTTAAAATCATCAGCTCACTTCACTTAGTGTAGACCACTATTACAAACTATCAGATGATAATAACACTTGTGAGCCAACCCATCTTGGGAACTGTCCCACTGACTTTTGCAGGGATCACCTTCATTAGAAAGTTGAGCAGAATTTGATCCTTGATCATTTCTGACCTGGTCACTATTTCAACTAGCAATATGGGAACAAAATTCTCCATCTCCATTAATATCTTGAGTCATCTAGTGTCCCTTCATGGTGTCTCAAAAAAAATAATTAAGTGGGGTGGGAGGAAAAGGTAAGGTAAAGGTTGCCTAAATGATAAGACCTATCATTTTCTGTGCATATTTCCTCTATCTCTTGTGACAGAGGGTTTTGGCCTCTGTCCATAATTCATAGCTCATGACAAACAAGCAAAAGTAAATAAATAAATAAATAAATCCAACCCACAAACAAAATCCCACCTCCTACTTAGGAGGTTTTAACAAGAAGCCTGGCTAAACCTAGATACAACCAGACAGCCTGACCTTTTTGAGCTAAGTCATTGACCTTTGGATATCAGCTATCAATCATTGCTAAAGACTCTTATGCTCCTTCCTGCCTCATCTATTTTAGCTTATGAAAAGTGTAAATGTATACATGTTAAGCAAACAGTTTTGTTTGTTTTAGCTCCATGTTCTCTTTGCTTTCATAGGTCTTGTTGGTGGTTAGATTACCGTTTTAGAGGTAACTTCATTCAGACATCCCACACAGTGTGCAGAGGCGGTCAAAAAAGCAAACAAGATGTTAGGAATCATTAAAAAGGGGATAGAAAATAAGACTGAGGATATATTATTGCCCTTATATAAATCCATGGTACGCCCACATCTCGAATACTGTGTACAGATGTGGTCTCCTCACCTCAAAAAAGATATTCTAGCACTAGAAAAGGTTCAGAAAAGGGCAACTAAAATGATTAGGGGTTTGGAGAGGGTCCCATATGAGGAAAGATTAAAGAGGCTAGGCCTCTTCAGCTTGGAAAAGAGGAGACTAAGGGGGGATATGATAGAGGTATATAAAATCATGAGTGATGTGGAGAAAGTGGATAAGGAAAAGTTATTTACTTATTCCCATAATACAAGAACTAGGGGTCACCAAATGAAATTAATAGGTAGCAGGTTTAAAACAAATAAAAGGAAGTTCTTCTTTACACAGCACACAGTCAACTTGTGGAACTCCTTACCTGAGGAGGTTGTGAAGGCTGGGACTATAACAATGTTTAAAACGGAACTGGATAAATTCATGGTGCTAAGTCCATAAATGGCTATTAGCCAGGAAGGGAAAAGAATGGTGTCCCTAGCCTCTGTTCATCAAAGGATGGAGATGGATGGCAGGAGAGAGATCACTTGTTCATTGCCTGTTAGCTTCACTCCCTCTGGAGCAGCTGGCATTGGCCACTGTTGGCGACAGATACTGGGCTAGATGGACCTTTGGTCTGACCCGGTACGGCCGTTCTTATGTTCTTATATTCTAACTACAGACTGGTTAGGTACTTTGAATTGGATTGCCAGATTTACAACAAGTGAGGCAGACATGGGAGAAATCAGAAGTGTGGTATTTCATAAAACTTCCAGAAGTTTCTGAAAAACTCTAGTATCAGTTTTGCAAAATATTTTAGTTGCATACAGGCAGAAACCTCCTTGACTTCTGCCCAGGTGCGGGGATCATGTATCTCATTGTAGGATTTTGGCTTAAGAACCTGAACCAAAGCCTTCTGAAGTCACTGGAAATACCCCCATTGGGTGAGACTGTGTGTTGCATCTCTTAGAGGCACTGGTCAGAACTCCAATCCCCAGAAAGTGGGACTAGGGTGGCTTTAAGCCATGCTTGCATCCTCTCACTTTCGGGTTGCTCCATTAACTGGAGCTCCCTCCAGCATGATTTCAGCATCCAGAAGTGCTGCCTACATTCCAGAAGCACAGCCCCAAATATTCATAGCACTGTATGCTGCAGCTCTGACACATCCCTCCTACCCCCAGCACTCCCCACTTTGCAAGGAAGAACAGGCTCCAGAAGTGTTTTCCAGTTCCTGCACTGAGGGAATTCTCCCATGGTCAAATCAGCATTTTTAAAAATCTTTTTAGGCTGCTACAGCCTTTTACCCGATATATAGGAACTAAAGTGGGACTGAAAAGCCACTGAATTCAGTGGACTTTAGATCAGGCCATAAGTTAGAGGCAATCCTTTATTGCTTCGTCCCACCTCAGTGATTTTACTGAGAACATATATTGATGAAACACAAGCTCTGGACCCTCGTTTGAACCAAAGTGGAATTAATGTAATTTGGCAAAACATTAAAAAAAATAATAAAAATGCATAATGTGGATAGATAGATAGATAGATAGGTAGATAGATAGACAGGTAGATTGGAACATATATATATATATATATATATGAGAAAGAACAAATGAATTATGGAAGTTTCTCAATTTCAGATAAATTAGTATAAATATTTATGTTGTGTTGCAGTAACAATCTTTAGATAAATAGTCAGGGTGTTCTTCATAATGATAAAGGAGCTGGCCACTTGCCTTATTTATCTCTCTGCATGTGTGGTCTCTTAGTACTTTTTGCCATTTGAAATATTTCAAAATCAATTAAGTATACCAAACCACACTGATAATTAGATTTATGAGACAGTTAAAAGGCTGTACTAAGATTCAATCAGGAGAAACTTATCCCTGGACACAAATTAACTTTACTGAAATGTGGAATAGAGTATCAAGTAGAAAGCCTTATCTCCTTAGTAGTTGTAATGAAACAATGACATTTAATATTACAAGAATCTGACCTGGTGAAAAAGTCAATTAATTAGAGTCACATTGTTAACATGCTTTTTAAACCAGAATAGCAACATGTTTGTTCACGTATTTCAGAGGGATCATATGAATGTGTATTTCTTCATTAAAACATTTTTTATCCCTAAATTCAGGGGTAATAGCTGTCTACATAACTAAGTCCAGATTTTCCCCAACTCAAGTATTCTGGGAACTCTAAGAATCTCTCCTTACCCCACCACTAAACTATTTGATTGTTTCCAGCTGTGCATTTCAATAGAAGGTCTTCTCCTTCTAGATCCTATTTAATAAGGCTTACACCAGGGATCGGCAACCTTTGGCATGCAGCTCACCAGGGTAAGCACCCTGGCAGGCTGGGCAAATCTATTTACCTGCCGCATCCACAGGTTTGGCTGATTGCAGCTTCCACTGGCTGCGGTTCGCTGCTCCAGGCTAATGGGAGCAGTGGGAAGCAGTGTCCAGCACATTCCTTGGCCTGTGCCACTTCCCGCAGTCCCTGTTGGCCTGGAGCAGCAAATTGCAGCCAGTGGGAGCTGCAATCAGCTGAACCAGTGAATATACTCACTGTATTTCAGGCTAAGCTTTTCATAGAAAAAAATCTTATCAGCTATGTGACTCAATTGTAATTATGTCATATTCACCAATTTTCAGCAGGTAAACAAACTGGCTCGGACCACCAGGAGGCTTACGCTTGAGAGCCATTTGCCAAAGGTTGCCGATCCCTGGCTTACACTAATCTGCATAATTTTTTTTCCTTTTAATACTACTAATTAGATAAAATAAAACATATGAACACAACCAGCAAGAGGGAAATTTTCAAAGTCAAAAATGGAAATTGGTTGCCCACCACCCTTTGACTTTTAACAGGCATCAGACTCCCCACTCTCTTTGTGTCTTTGAAGATCTGCCCCTAGGTCTCCAAATCACCTCAGAAAAGACCTAGGCCTTGTCTATACTACAGGGAAAAGTCAATCTAAGCTATGCAATTTGAGTCATGTGAATAGTGTAACTCAGGTCTATGTAGCTTAGGTCTACTTACAGCAGGATCCACACTATGTGATGTCAATGGGAGATGCTCTCCGATTGACTACCCCTACTCTTCTTAATCCAGTGGAGTACAGGAGTCAATGGGAGAATGATCTGAAGTTGATTTAGCGTGTCTTAGACTCGCTAAATTGACCGCCGATGCATCGATCACTGAGTGTCGATCCTCCGGTAAGTGTAGACAAGCCTCTAGTAAAGTTAATATGAGTTGTTCCATGTAGCGTCAATGGAGTAGGTTTTGAATCAGGCACAATATAGCAAAGAATTCAATTTGTGCAAAAAGAAAAAAGGAGTTTAAGAATTGTCAACTGACATAAAATAAATGCAAATCAGATCCAGAAAGATTTAGTGAACTTGAAAATTCCTCAGATTTTTTAACGAAGAATACCACTGCCTCGTGAGTATAAAACAGATAACATTGAGCCCAGGGACACAGAGAGGTGGATGAGGGGGAAAATACCCAAAAGCCAAAATGAGAATGGGAATAAGGAGCCACTCCAGAGTCAAAAGGAGCCCATTTCTGGATGTCAGATGATGGACAATCACTAGTGACATTGGAATGTGATCTAGGAGAATTATATTGTTAACATAATAATGAAGCAATTTATGGAAGACAATTAGATACAGTCAATGCTCCACAAAAAAAATCATTGGCTGTACTAGGGATGTCAATTTTGGTTGGACATATTCCCGTAGGTTTAATCACATGACATAATCTTTAATTAAATATTAATCTTTAATTCCTGGAGACTCCAGGACAATCCTGGAGGCTTGCAAACCTAGCTGAACCACCCTTTGTGTGTATGCTGGTTTATGAAGCAGGCTAGTGAAAAATATTCATTCTATAAGATATTTACAGCCAGATTCTGACATCCTTTGTCACAGTCAGTAATCTCATTGATTTATATCAAACTACTTGTAGAGTAAGGGTGGCAGAATTGGGCATATCAACATGTTTCTTAATAAGGAAAATATTCTGAGACGTGTCTCAGATAAGGACTTTCATGCATATCTAAAACAATTACACTACATAATTTGCCATATTGTTACGGTAATAAGCAAATTTAAAAGGTTGACTGTTCTGTTTGGACACTTATCTGAATTTTCCAAACATTTTTGGATAGACATTAATCTGGAAATCTCATAGGACTAAGTTATTTTATAAGATTTCCAGAATTTTCATGTTTAGGCTAGAAATATCACGTGAACAGCCTTAGAAGGCAGCATGTCTCCAGGAAAAAGTATTTAAAATAAGAATTCTCAATGAAAAATAAATGTATCCATGTGAGTTTCTCTATGTATATATGTATATATATTTTAGTATATATTTACTGAATTATGTACTGGCTTGGAATTAAACTTTATTCATTCTGTATTGATTACTTCAATATCTGAAAGTGTTTAAAAATAGTGAATTAAGAAAAGACGGTTACTCACCTTTGTAACTGTTGTTCTTCGAGATGTGTTGCTCATATTCATTCCAAGTAGGTGTGCGCGCGCCACGTGCACGTTCGTCGGAAGAATTTTCCCCTAGCAACACCCGGCGGGTCGGCAGGCGCCCCCTGGCGTGGCGCCTTTGCGGCACCGTATATATGCCCCTGCCGACCCG
>NC_133769.1:283138823-283251386 GCF_003597395.2 Chelonoidis abingdonii | reverse complement strand
ATAGCACTTGGATGGGAACTGAGCTGGGTGACAGTCCTCGTGCATTGACACCAGCAGGAAACCTCTTCCATTTTGCCAGTAGGTCGGCCCTGGTTCGGTTTCCACTTCCAAGAGCACTTGCTGCACTGGGGTAGACAGCGCAGCTCTGCAGAGCTCAGCCAGCCACGGAGCACGCAGTTAGTGGAGGGACCGGAGGTCGGGGGGAGAAAAGCCTGCCGTGGTCTTGTGATATCAAGTCCGGATGGACCGGCAGGAACGGACTGGCTTATGGCCAGCGTCCAAAGCGTGTACCATGTGTTGGAGGCCCGCTGGGGCGATGAGAATTAGTCGGGCCTTGTCCCTGCGTAGCTTTACGGGACTTTGTGCACCAAGGGGAACGGCGGAAGGCATAGAGGAGGTGGGTCGACCAGGTACGAGAAGCGGTCCGACGAGAGCGCGGTCGAGACGCGGAAGGAGCAGAACAGGTGCACTTCCGGTTGGTGCGCGGACGCGAAGAGGTCATTCGGGGAATCCCCACCGCTGGAAAGAGAATGGACTGTATGTCCGGACGAGAGACACTCGTGGGCTAGAAAGGACGCTGCTGGCGGTCATGCCAACACGTTCTGGACTCCTGGGAAGAAAGAGGCTTCCAGATCGATGCCGTGGTTACACCAAACTTCCCACAGCGTTATCGCCTCCTGACAAAGAGGGAGAGAGCGCGTCCCCCCGCTGTTTATATAGTGCATCCCGGTGGTGTTGTCCGTGAGCACTAAGAAGAACGGCCTCGCAGGTGAGGAAGAAAAGCCTGGCAGGCGAGGCAGCGGCCTCAGCTCCTGATGTTTATGTGCAGCGACAGCTCCGAAGGACAGAGGCCTCCGTGTTCGACGAGACCCCATGTCAGTCCCCGCCCAGAGAGGATGCGTCGGTGAAGGAAAATGGACGGCTTTCTGGGTGAACGGTAACCCCGCACACACCAGGGCGGGGATTTCGCCACCATCGGAGGGAGTGTAGGACGCTTTGTGAGTGTGTGACAAGATGTCCATGCTGTCCCTGGTGGACGGTAAACCGAAGCTAACCATATCTTCAGTGGGCGCAGGCGGAGTTTGGCGTACTTGGTACAAAAGTACACGCCTCCATGTGGCCTAAGAGGCTGAGACAGACCCTGGCCGAGGTCGTGGGAGGCTTGCAGGCTGTCTATGAGTGAGTAGTGCCTGGAAACGGCTGGGTGGAAGTGAGGCTGTCGCGACCATATGAGTCCAAGACGCCCGATGAATTCTATCCGTGGTGTACGAGGATGACTTGTCGAAATTTATCAGGAGCCTAGAGTTCGAACAGGTCCCTGATGATTGTCAATGTGCGGCGGCGACCGAGCCTGGAGGACGCGCGACCGCCAGTCGCCAGGTAAGGGAAGAACCATATCCCCTGGCGACGGAGGCAAGCGGCCATACTGCCATACATTTCGTGAAGACCAGTGGGGCAGGGACGGCCAAATGGTAGCCGTGAATTGAAGTGCCGGTCCCGCACCAGAAAGCGGGAAGCGTCTGTGAGGCGGTAGATCGAAAATGCAAAAGTACGCGTCCTTCATGTCGAGAGCAGCGAACCAGTCTCCCGGATCCAAGGAAGGGTGTGGACCCAAGGGTACCATCGGAATCGTAACTTCGTTCGTTGATGTGGCGGAGGTCTGGATGGGACGGGACCTCCTTTCGACTTGGGGATTAAAATAGCGGGAGTAAAACCTCGGCCTTTGAGTCGTGGGCACCTCTTCTATCGTTCCGAGTTCGAGAGCGTGAGGACTCCTGCAGCGGAGGTGCTCGCTGAGAGGGGGTCTGAGAGGGACGGGAGGGTGGGTGGGAGGGTGGAGGCGAATAAACTGGAGATGGTACAACTCCACCGGCGCAAGACCCTTGGTCTGAGGTATCGGTCCACGCCGGGGAAGGGAGAAAGGCGGTTGGAAAAAGAAGAGGAGTCCGGGAAGGGACTGGTGCTCTGCTCTCTGGCGCACTTTCAAAGTTTTCTTCGGTCCGCGGTGGTTTGCGCGTACCGTTGTTTTTGCCCCCTGGGACCGGACTGGCTCGTCGGTTCACTCGTCCCGCCGTCTGTTGAAGTCTTGGCGGGCGTGGTGGGGATAAGGGCGCTGAGGTTGCTGTCGAAAGGACCTCCGCTGGGTCTGCGGTTTGTGCATGCCCAGGGAGCGCATTATTTGCGGTTATCTTTAAGGCTTTGCAGCCTTGGGTCCGTCTTCTCTGAGAAGAGGGCCCTGCCCTTCAAAAGGGAGGTCTGTTGGTATTGCTGCAGCTTCGGAGGTTAGCCGGACACTTGCAACCAGGAAATCCGTCCATGGTAACGCCGATGCGATGGTTCTAGCTGCTGAGTCTGCGGCGTCGAGCGCAGCCTGTAAGGCTGTCCTTGAGATCTTCTTGCCCCTTCCACGAGACTTTTTGAATCAGGCGGGATCTACGGACCAGTTCAGTAAACTTGTCCATGGTCTGCAGTATTAAAATCATATCTGCCTAGCAGCGCTTGTTGGTTTGCGACACGTAACTGGAGACCCCAGCGGAGTAAATCTTACGGCCCAGCAGGTCCATATGTTTAGCCTCACGCGATTTTGGGGCGGGGGCTGGTTGGCCATGACGCTCCCTCTCATTCACGGATGGACGACCAGAGAGCATGGAGGAGGATGGGTGTACAGGTAGTCGTACCCTTGGAGTACCATGTACTTTCTCCATGCCTCTGGCCGTCGGAGGGATCGATGCTGGGGCCTGCCAATAGACTCCGCTTTGGCCTGAATAGTTCGTATGAAGGGCAAGGCGACCCTCGTTGGTGCATCGGATGAGGAAATGTCCACTACAGATCCTCAACTTCCGGCACCTCCTCCGCTTGTAGATTTAATGCTCAAGCCACTCTGCGGAAGCAATTTGATGAGCGCGAAGGTCAATAGGGGGCGGGCCAGAGGTCGAAGTGCCCGCCACTGCCTCATCTGGGGGAGAGGAGGAAAGACCGGGGACCGGGGCTCCCTGCAGGTTGTTGATCCAGAGCATGGCTCGGTTCGAGGGTGCCTCTGGGTCTGTGACTCGGCAACATCGGTTGCGGAGGAGGAACGCTGATGGTGGCCTCTGGCACTCGAGCTGCACCAGCAGATCTTGCCGGCGGGAAAGGATCGCCTTGGGCTTGATGGTACGCCCAAGGCGTCCAGAAGGACCACTGCTGGGCTGTCGGCGGATCTTGGCCCATATCCCATAGAGCACGCTGTCTGGTCGCGAGGAGCCGAAGGGTGTCTGGAAGGCCCAGGCGGGGCAGACAAACCGTAGGACTGGTGCCGAGTGACGGTCGGTGCCGGGACGTGCGAGAGTCGACCGGTGCGAGATCGGGACCGGGACCTACGACCAGCGCGGTGCGGGAGGTCGACCGGATCGGTGCGCCGACGGTATGATGGACTTCGTCGGAAGCGGTGCCGAGAGCCAGAGCGACGTGCTGAGCGTCGGTCTGTAGATCGGGACCTGGACCGGTGCCGCGAGTACGAGCGGCGCCGAGAGTAGGATCGGTGCCGGACTGCGAGCGCGTCGGATGGCGACCATGGCGTCAGTGAGCGGGATCGGTTCGAGATCTCGATCGGGACGGCGCCTATCAGTGCTCCCAGAGATGGAGGTTGGAGCATCGCTGCTTTCCATAGAGGGAAGCGCCCGCACGGCGGTGCGGGGGCTGAGGCAGGGAAGGCTCGTGAGCGCTATCAGGTCCCGCGCCGTCGTGAAGGTTTCTGGCGTAGTCGGTCGTGAGCTCGCCACGGCACGTGCCGGGGAGCTATCAAGCACGCGACTCGACGGCCTTGCCGGCCGGAGTCGACGGTACGGGAAGCACCGGTGCCGGGGCAGATAGGGTGCGTGCCGGCACGGCTTTCCTGGCTCGGACTGCGGTTCCGGAGGGCGCACCGCAGGAGCCTTCGCCTTCTTCGGCCGAGGTGAAAGCGAGCGCCGCCGGGCTGGCTGCTCAGACGAGGACTTATGTGCCGCGGTGCTGTGGCGGTACCGCTCATCCCGGTGCCAAGACGGTGGTTTCGGTGCCGGTGCGGTCGGTGCGGAACTGCCGGAGTCAGGGCGGCCTCATAAGGAGCTGCTTTAAACGGGAGTCCCGCTCCTTTTTTGTCCGCAGTTTGAAGACTTGCAGATGCGCACTTCTCCGTCAGATGGGATTCCCCAGGCACTTGAGCAACGATCGTGTGGGTTCCCGTTGGCATCGGCCGACGACAGGCCGAGCATGCTTGAAGCCGGAGAGCCGGGCATGCCTGGGTCCGGAGCGGCGAGGAGGGATACCTCAGCCACTAACTATATACAACTACGTTTAACAACATACTTATAACTATTACTATTAACAACTACCAAACAACACTAACTAACTAGACTATGTAGAAGGGTGAACGCTAGGGATGTGGAGGTCAGCTAGCCGCACTCCAGTTCCAACGACGACCACGGGCGGTAAGAAGGAACTGAGAGCGCCGGTCGGCAGGGGCATATATACGGTGCCGCAAAGGCGCCACGCCAGGGGGCGCCTGCCGACCCGCCGGGTGTTACTAGGGGAAAATTCTTCCGACGAACGTGCACGTGGCGCGCGCACACCTACTTGGAATGAATATGAGCAAGCACTCGAAGAAGAATGTTAAATTTCTTCATTAATAACCTACGATTGTTAATTTGAAGTAATAGGTCTTCTGAAACATCAACTCTTCTGCTGATAAGTACAAATTTAAATCTCTCATGCTGCTTTACTAAATTCAGTATAGTTTTGTGATGAGTAGGAATATTTCTTAAAAAGCAATTAAACTATCCACTAGAGAAAATAAGAGAGGTTTTTTCATGAATCCTATAATTACTATTAGTTGCTTTTTATTGTTTTAAAGTAATGTGGTTTAGTTACAACAATCAAGCAAAAGAATGGGAACTGAGTGTAAAGACAGACAAATTTTTAATCCTTCTACAGGCCAACTGTCCTTTGAAGTCAACAGGAGTTTTGCACAAATAAGGATTTAGGACCACAGAAAGTGGTTTTGTGCACTTGACAAGAGGTACCATTATTGCACCTGAATCCAGGAGCTTCATTGATATAAGATGTTTGTGGTAGCCCTAATGCAATATTTGTATTTGGAAAACAATTAGCTTTTAAATCTAAATATGGAACAATGGAGAGGAATATACTCACTGTATTTCAGGCTAAGCTTTTCATAGAAAAAAATCTTATCAGCTATGTGACTCAATTGTAATTATGTCATATTCACCAATTTTCATTTTTAAACTTTCTCTCCAGCTTTAGAAAACCCTTCAGTTTTTCCGCTTCTTAAAATTGTCATGGAAAATAATGGATAAACTGAATTCTACATTGTGGGTCTTGAAAATGTTATCGTATTAATTTTATTGAGAAATACTTTATTTCAGAAATATACCAATGGACGCAGAAATCTGTATTTATATAGTATATAACAGGGATCGGCAACCTTTGGCATGTGGCCCACCAGGGTAAGCACCCTCGTGGGCTGGGCCTGTTTGTCTACCAGCCACGTCCTCAGATTTGGCCGATCTCAGTTCCCACTGGCCGTGGTTCGCCGCTCCAAGCCAATAGGGGCTGAGGGAAGCAGCACATGCCGAGGGATGTGCTGGCCACTGCTTCCCACAGCCCCCATTGGCTTGGAGGGGTGAACCGTGGCCAGTGGGAGCTGCGATCAGACGAACCTGTGGACGCAGCAGGTAAACAAACAGGCCCAGGCTGCCAGGGTGCTTACCCTGGTGGGCCATGTGTCAAAGGTTGCCGATCCCTGATATGGACAGTTAAATAGTTTCTTTCCAGACAAATTGTCCTAAATGTTTAATCTAATATTCTTTTAATGATTATACACCTTGGGTAACAAGTCTCTATGAAAATTTAGGAGTCTGAATCTAATCTGATGGGTCTTAAGTGGTATTGGATATTTTATCCTTTGTTAATATCTGAACTTTACGTTTCAAGGAAAATAACCATTTTTGTTTGTTTAAAGATCTTTTGAAGTTGTCTGATCACTATACAGTAAAATAATTTATCTTCCATTGAACAGTAGCTATTTTAAAATAGTCTTCTCTACAATGTGCTATGTTCACATTTTTTTTTTCTTTCTCTCAGAGGAATTAAGACAATAACCTAGAATTTGGAGGCTTTTTTATTGTGTGGTGGAGGTTGTAAAGGTAAATCCTCATCTCTAGGGGACCTCCTTATATGCAGACATGATGCTGCAGGGGACTTTGGCTTTTGCACCCTCATTCCAGTGCCCACTTCTAACTGGCATCTTTTGTCAACTACCTCCCAGGGACTTCTGAGAGCTCACCCTCCTTTTGGGGTAACTAAAGATCCTACTTAAAATTCACAATGTCCAAACTTATAGTTCTTCTGCCCCTCTCAAACTCAACTGAAATCATCGGCTGCCTGGCCCCTGCAGAAGCTATCTTGCACTACTTCTTCACTTGCAGGATTTGCATTCTGCTTCCCTTTGCTAGGAATTAAGTTTCCCTCTGGGGTTATCCCTGCTCCTAGTAGGCCTCATCTCAGGGCTCCCCCATAGTAGGGTGACTAGTTGTCCCATTTTTAAAGGGACAGTCCTGCTTTTTGGGACTTTTTCTTAGGCACATGTTACCCCACACCCCTTTGTCTCGTTTTTTCACAGTTGCTGTCTGGTAACCCAGCCTCCTTCTCTACTCCCTCTGGGTTTTTTTCTCATATTTCAGGCTCTAATTCAGGGCTTTCCCACTCCCAAGTCTACTCTGCTCTTTTCTCTGTGGGTGACACAGCCTGACTTCCTCAGGTTCTTCCCTGACAGGCACACCTCTTGTTCTTCTCTTCAGGACCTTCCCTCCTCTGTTAAATTCCCAGATCCATTTTTCCTGCTTCACCACCACAGATGGGGTCACTAATTAGCATCTATGTTGCCAGCTCATCTGTGATGCTGAGGGATAGTTGCTAAATCATGGGCAAGGCTGAGTCCAGCTTGCCTTAAAGGGCCAGCCAGCCCTTTCTACAATGCCAGACAGAGGCATTGTAATGTTTTGTGAGTGGTAGGGAGTTTATATTCATTCTGACTGCATAGTAAAAGAGAAGCCTTTGTACTTTAACCATTGATTCCCCAATACAAGTATCCAGATCTCTGAGACATTTCCAGAATCTCTGAGCACTGGCAAATTTTGTAAAGTCAATCAGACTGTTTTTTTGTTTGTTTGTTTTAGAGTGTCATATATCATTTTCTGTCTTCTTTACTGTTATACTCTCTTGTTCATTTAACAAAGATAGATTTGGGGGTTGGGGGTTAGCAAAATCTGATCTCATGGATTATTTTGTCACTGCATTTCTTCCTCTTGCTATATATATATTTCCTAGACAGTCACAGTTGTCTTTTTTTTATTCCTTCTAGCAAAAGCACTAACATAATGATATGGGTTTCTGAGACACACTGAATCTTGTGCTACTGCATCTTGCTGCAATTTTTAACTTGTTAGAATTTTCATCTCTTTGGAGATCTCCAAAGCTGAGTTTCTCCCATTGTGCATCAATCATTTTTTCTGTGTTCTCTTTTGCACAGTAGAAGATTCGTCTGCCTTCAGTTAGGAACAAATTATTACAAGTATAACTACTAAATGTCAGTTGTTTGCTGAATTAATTATTTCCAACTTTGAATTTATACTAAAACAAAAAGGTACATAATAAACTAGTTCAATAAAATATAATGTTATAAACCTTTTATCTCTTTGAAAGCTACAGTATCCTTGGCCTTGGCTTCTTCCCCAAATTTTATTGAAACATTATCAAAAAGAGTAGATAAAGACATTAGGCTGTCAAAATATCATTTTCAGTGATTTGTGGCGGGGGTGGGGCTTGGCTGAAAAGTTTACATTTGTGTTATTGAAACTGCCATCATAATATTGAGATACAACATAGGTAACCTTCAGGTATATCTGAGTAAGGTCTTTTATAACTATACAAAGAAAGCCATTTCTAATACAGTTGGATGAGTTCCATTGCTTGCAATATAATCTCAGTTGGGAAAGAGAAAGGTAAATAAAAAGGACCTCTTATATATGCCCTTTATTCTTGCCTGCACAAACAATTTATTGCCTGTCATGTTGCTACTAAATTGTGTTCCTTATCTTCAATTGCTTATCTTGTCATTAACTTTGGAGGAGACTAATGTGTTGGATCATCAACATTCCTATGCTTATTTCCGCAAAAGTGCTACAGTTTGATTGGGGCCTAATAACCATCTAATCCAAAAGAGTCAACACTAGTTAAAAGCAATGAAAAATGCACCAAAATTCATTTTTCTTGTTAGCAATATGATTAATATTTGGTAACATTTTCCTCAAGATGATGGTGGACATCTAAAACAGATTTCTCTTGTTGGAAATCCATCTCGCTATATCTGTCTGTATTTTGTCTGCACCCCATAGCTCAACATAGAGAATGTTTCATGTGTCAAGTCTTTTCATGTGTCAAGTCAGTGATATTCCTATATTCTGTAGGTTTAATTTTTTTTTCTTTTATAAACCAGTAATTTCCCACATATTTTGTAAAATCAGCTGCAATTGATCTGTACCCAAGAATTACAAGATGTTTTTCTTAGGCATTGCAATCCCTTCTATACTGAAATTAACATATGGCCATATTTGTATATATAATATACTATGTTACTTGACTCTATTCCAGGATGATAGCACCCATACTCCCAGTAAGAAACACTGAAAAGAATCATTCCTAATAAACAAATTATTTTATCATGAGCATTGTGTACACTTGAGGCTACATTTTTCCCTTAAGGTATGGGTATGTAACTCTTGTTAAAGTCAGTAGGAGTTCTCTACTATAGCCAAAGGCAGAAAGTGGCCTGTACTAAATCAGTGCTGCCAAGAAAATAGATGCACAAGTAAATTGATAGTGTCATTTCTCAGTTAAATAAATCAGGTTTTAAGGTCTCCCTTTCTATTTAATTTTTCACAGGATTAATGAACCCTTTTTTTAACAGAAAAAGAAGAAATGGGATATGAGCCTTCATGCTACACAGCAACTTAGAGTGTTAATGGAGAGAGAGGGGGAATAATATCTTTCTCTCAGCAGAGAAATATTTGCCTACGTCACAAGATGCTCATTTCAAAACTTTTCCTTCTTTTCCTTTATTTTTTTCTATCTAAAATATCTAGTCAGTGGTCTCTCCTTGACTGTTTACTACCTATCTGTGACAGTCCGTACCCTTATGTTCACCACTTTTACAAGACTATGATAGATTTTGTACAAAGTATGCCTTGTAAGGTATCATTTGAAAACTCATCATTTGCTGATCATTATTGTCCTGGAAAAATGTGTATGACAAAATTCTATGTAAAGTTATAAGATTCTACTGTATGACATTGCTGATACATAATCCAGGTTTAGAAACTGGTTTCTTAGAAATAAAAGGCAAACTAAAACCTCAGACAGGTGTCAATGTACATAGACTATCTCCTGCTTAAGTGGTCATTCTTTGACATGAAAAAGGGTGAGAGCAAGAAATTTACATCTTGGCAAAGGAACAGTGGAGGGTGAGAGGCTCCAACACAAACAGATTTTTTGTCTCCTGAACCTCAGCTGGAGATGATTTTCAAAGAAGAAATTAACTATGAGAAGTGAGAATAGTGGACACAAATCATCTCTCCCTCCTTTCTCTTTTCCCACGACATCCACAATGCCTGAAGGACAAGGAAAAGAGTATTAGACTGGGCGAGGGATCCTGGATGAAAGGTATCCAGCCAGTAAAACTCCAAAAACATTTGGTGACAGGGACATTTTGCTTTGAATTCACTTAGTCTGTTAAGTTGCATTTTACCTTTTCTTTTCTTGTAACCGGATTCTGACTTTTATGCCTCATTACTTGTAATCACTTAAAATCTTTCTATCTGTAGTTAATAGCCAGTGTTTTTTAACTGAATTGTTTCAGAATCTCCACTTGATATAACAGTGTTTGCGCATATCATTTCCTATTACTGAAATGGCAAACTCTCTTTGAACTCAGGAAGCTTCTGAGCAGTACAGGAGGAACATTTCTGGTGAAAAGTCTGGGACTCGCAATTTTCTGGTGTTGATCTATAATATAATTCAGGAGTGGCTGGCTAAACCACTCGTATATAATATACCTGGGAGTAAGTTACATGCTAGAACTTGTGTGTAAGCATAGTGGTTGTTATCATAGCAAAGCAGCTTGGAGAATTTACTGGTAAGTCACACTATCTTCTTTCTGGGAGCTTGAATGTAGTGTATGTACTTATGTAGTAGCTATGGGGCACTATATCTTTGTTTATTAATTGGTGAAAGGGAGGAAATGGATGGGTAAAAGATGCTGGTCACAACAAGTAATGTTTACTGGGTTTGTAGGATTCCAAGAACAGCCAATAAAGAAAGTTTAAAATGTTGGCAGGGCTAGTAATTTCAGGTATAGCAAAGTGGCAGACAGCAACATCCAATTCTCTGACTTTACTATTACTCTGTAATCAGTGCCTAAGGGGAGAGATGTTCCACAGGCATGGACTTAGCCAGACCTCACCCAGCAACTCAGACTTTCACACTAAATTAGTAGGTACCCAGCATTGTCGTAGCGATGGCGGTGCCATGATATTAGCAAGACAGAGTGGGTGAGATAATATAGTGTATTGGACCAACTTCTGTTGGTGAGAGAGAGAAGATTTTGGACTTACATAGATAGGGCCCTAACAAATTTGAGGTCCATTTTGGTCAATTTCACAGTCATGATATTAAAAATGATAAATTTCATGATGTCAGATATTTAAATCTGAATTTTCAATGTTGTAATTGTAGGGGTCCTGACCCAAAAATAAGTTGTTGGGGGGTTGCAAGAGTATTGTTACTCTTACTTCTGCACTGCTGCTGATGGCACCCTACTGTCAGAGCTGAGTGGCCAGAGAGTGGCAGCTTCTGCCTGGAGCCCAGCTCTGAAGGCAGAGCTGCCACCAGTAGCAGCACAGAAGTAAGGATGGCATGCTATGGTATTGCTGTGCCATCCTAACTTCTGAGCTTCTGCCTTTAGAGCTGGGCCCTTGATCAGCAGCTGCCACTCTCTGGCCACCCAGCTCTGAAGGCAAGAGTGGCATGGTATGGTATTGCCATCCTTACTTCAGCGCTGCTGCTGGCTGAGCACTTCCTTCAGAGCTGGGTGCCTGGCCAGAAGCCGCCACTCTCCAGCCAGCCAGCTCTGAAGGCAGCACAGAGGTAAGGGTGGCAATATAACTTTGCGACCCCCCCCCCGCAACTCTCTTTTGGGTCACGAACCCCAATTTGAGAAATCCTGGTCTCTCCTGGGAAATTTATATAGAATAGGGTAAAAGCACATGAAATACCAGATTTTGTAGGAGGGAGAGACCAGATTTCATGGTCTCTGATGCTTTTTTCATGGCCATGAATTAGGTATGGCCCGATACATAGAGCTCTTCTTCAGGTCTGGGTCATTAGGCTGCGTAATCTTGGTGGTATTTTATTTTTCAATTTTGTATGTAAGGAGAAGAATGAGTACAGGGAAAGGGACATTCTGGGATCTATATAGGATACTAAAATCCCATGAATTCACCACCAGTCTTTGGTTTACTTAGAGATTCCAAGATGGCAAATCTCTGAAGAATGCTCATTTATATCACTCGTGGAACCAGTAGAGTAGTGGTTTTCAACCTTTTTTCATCTATGAACCCCTAATTTATTTTGAATGGAAGTATGGACCCCGCCGGAAATCTGAGACATAGTCTGTGGAACTCCCCAGGGATCCATGGACCAACAGGTTGAAAACCACTATTCTATGATAACAACAACCTTTTGCAAACCCCTTAGACATAGTGTACAGACTCCCAGGAGAAAAACACTACAGTAAAGGATAAGCCCAAGAATTTTTAAAAATGGGACCTACATTTTCAAAATGAACTAGTGATCTTGTGTGCCTCAATACCTGGGTGCCTATCTGTAAAGCAGAGCTGGTCAAAAAAAGAAAACCTTTGTTGTTACATTTTTTAAATGTCTTTGTTTTCATTTCACAGGGTTAAAAATGGCTCTTTTTCCCTTTTCTCTGCATGCTTCACAAATAAATATTCTGAATTGTTTTTCAAGATTTTAATGGAAAACATTACGGAAAATGTTTGACATTTTAAATGTGCTCCAAATCCAACCTTGTGTAAAATAAAATTTTGACAACCAGTGCAATAACATTTTTATGTTTTTAATTAAAATATTGTGCAGGGCGGTGTTAAAATGTAAAAACTGAAAAGTGTTGAAAATGTTGAGATATTTTGACCTGCTCTACTTAATAATCATATAAAGGGGTTTGACTCTCACATGGTGAGTGCTCACACTTTCTAAAACTCTGACCCTTTTGAAGTTCTATCATGCTCCAAATCATTTGTTAATTCCTCATTTTAGGTACATACTCTTTTACTATTAGAGTATGCATTTTCCCCTACCAAAAATAATTACCAAGCAGATATATAAACTTCAAATGGAAGTATTTCAATGTTCTGTGTGCTGATTTTGAACAACCCTGCAAACCTGAGATCATAATTAATACATTTTGAGACTATGTGAGTTTAGGAATAATTTCTGATGAGAAATCAAGTACCTTGGTTCTGGCTTGGGTTACAAGTAGCAATATGCAAATTGTAAATGATTCCATTCTTTTCTTATTCATGAAGAACAGTAAATTATTCTCATAATATTTTCCTATTCTAGCAATTTATTGTTCAAGAAAAATATCAAGTGAATAAGCTAATCTCAAGTCTTTATAGTCGTCTAATCCAAAGTAGAAAATGACTTAAATGAGTCAAATAGCAGAAATTTTTCACACAAGAAGAAGCAAGTTAATGTTTAACTATTTCCATGCCCAGCTGGATATGAAAAGAGTTACTCAGAATTCTGTCAGTATTAAAACTAGCAATCGTTGGCAGCATTTTTCATCACCAGATGCAGAGTTGATATATGGATGGGCTCTCCTACTTTGGGCATCTCCTCTGTCATCTCAATGTATCGCCCTAACACTGAGGGCAAAGCAGACTCCTCTCAGGCCACACTGAGAGCTTGGGAACCACAGTAGCTTTCAGATATAGATGTGACAGTGGCAGACCAGGTGCCAGTTCATACCAAGGCCCCTAGTCCTCTCTGAACACTGACAAGTGTGTAGCTCGAACCCAGTCTGGCTCAACTGTGTGTTACTTTAGTTAAAATAGATGTTAAGTTTATAAGAATGCATTTAGTGTTTAGATTTGATGAAATGCTCTTAGGATGCTGCATGTATTGAGCTCACTTGTAACATCTGTGTTCCTTGGTATAAGCTTATATTGAGTGTTTGCATTGTAGACTTCTGTGACTGTGTAACTCACCAAACAGGAAAGAAGCATTTGTTTCAGGCTGACTGAAACCGAATAAGCCATTGTGACACATCAAAGATCAATGATTGTTGATTACCCTTCCCCTGTATATCCCATGCAAACAGGAAGAATAGATGGACACAAACACTAGTCCCATCAGTTTGAATTCTGGGGGGCAGGAATAAACATCCCTGGTCAGAAAGAACTGTATCACTATACTGCTTGGAATTTAGAGAGGCCAACATTTCTAAGCATAAGAAAGAAATCCCCAAGCTTCTTGGCTTGGGTTATACCTAGAGGACAGAGAAAATTTGCATAAAGCAGAAGTTTCTGTTACCTTCTGGAATCTAAGACTGTAATTCATTTCTGTGTGTATGTTTACATACTTTAGCATGCTTCCTGCAGTTCCCTTTGGCCAGAAAACGTCAACCGCAGCCACTGGGAGCTGCAGGAGGCGTGCCAGTGGACAGTCAATGTAAACACTGTCTTGTGGCCCGCCATCAGATTACCTTGACAGGCTGCATGCCTCCCATGGCCTACAGATTGCCCACCACTGGCTTAGATTAATCTTCAGCTCATCATTGTGACATCATGGGAAGGTGTGTGTATAAGACAAAGATGAGGAAACACTGGCTGTTTTCTCACACCAAAATTGACTGGAATGATAGATCAGATACTAGCAATGACTATGGCCTTTTCTGTTCATTTAATTATTGCCCTTTTAGAAGATGCTGAAATGTCAGAAAATTTACCTAAATTAGTCTTCT
The DNA here is from genome assembly GCF_003597395.2 of Chelonoidis abingdonii. Classification (NCBI taxonomy): domain Eukaryota; kingdom Metazoa; phylum Chordata; order Testudines; family Testudinidae; genus Chelonoidis; species Chelonoidis abingdonii. The sequence continues at coordinate 283,237,249 of NC_133769.1, read as the reverse complement.
TTATTATTAGGACTCCTAGCAGTCTAGTATAAATGTTACTACCTGGTTTTCCAAAATCATTCCTAATGCCTTCCAGAAAAAGGGCTGCTATATATACTGAGAAAATATTTCATCAAGACAATCCCTCAGCACTCAGGGTTAGATAGATTTTTCCGAAGTACAATTCATCCTTTGTCTGTACTGCTACCTTGTTTCTCTGCTCCAGCATGCAGTACTTGGAACTCCAAGACATCTACTTCCTGCAAGTGCTGAAACAGAAAGTATCCATCTTCTGAAAAGAGTCTTTTTTCCTAACTCTCTCTGTGTATCTTACAAATTAGATATCATCCAGACAACTTCACTCTCCAGGATCAATATCTTGTGAATTACATTCCTTTTAAATGGAAAAATCTATGGCTCAGCTACTTTTTATTACTATGCTTCTGTTCTTTGGAGTTCCCAAAATTCTGATCTGCTGGCCAATCCATCCCTTTACCAATTTTTTTTAAATGAAATTTTAATTTTTATATAAGTAAATCAAATAGTGCAATATTAAGAGAAGCACAGATGTCAAACTGTAACATAAGTTTAGCATAATAATAAGGAAGTTACAGGTTATGTTTTGTGATACAAGGAAACAGAGTTATAATTCACATTTTATTACCTATCTGCAGCACCAATGCGTCATTAAAAAAATTTAAACTAGCTAGTAACTAATCCTTATTCAGCCATGCATAGGTTAGGGAATAAGAAAATTCCTCTGTCTTGTTCAAATATTTTCCGCTGGGAGCAACATGCTGGAAAGGGGGAATGGAGAAGAGGAGAGTAGGCAAAGCCATGGCTCTTTATTCCTATATACCAGTCAACAGAAGTAACTACCCTTGCCAGGTTGGGGTGAAGGGATGGGAAGTACACAACACCCTTCAAAGGGCCGTAATAAGACATTACCCTTTTGCAAGAATGTGGGAGGCATTGTGTAAGCACAGACTTTATGACAATGTGTATGCAAAGCAAGCAGTTAGAGTTGCCTGAACTCTGTCCTGTCCATATTTTAATGGAAGTGTACATACATGTAGTTATTGGTACTCATTTGTTCTTTATCTCTTTAGGATATTGTTTGTCTATATAGCTAAACACCCAACAATGTTGGGCTTTGTGCAATACTATCTATGTGTGTGTGGGTTGCAGGAAGGGAACAGCATTTCTCACGATCTATCTCGGCACTTGCAAAGGGCTGTACTGCAGCCCTCCCACAACTGCTATTTCTGCCCAATAAACCGAATAATGGTTGATTGAAGCTTCACGTCCTATTACGTAGAGGTTTTGAGGCACTAAATCTGTGTAATCATGGATCCAGTAGCTCTTTGCCTGCTCTTCTCCCCAAACCCACTCTTATCTTGTCTACTGGGGGCCAGCATGCAGACTTCTTTCAGAGATCCCCTATGTGCCTTCTGCTCTGCCAACACACCTAGCACAGTCCCACTGTGTAGTTAAATGGTGCAATGGGCCTTGTATGCCAGAGTCACATTTTACACTTTGTCTTTTCACTGTACAAAGTCAGGGTTTAAACAGTCCTGAGCCATATATAAGGGTGGGATCCTCACATATCTTTCATTGTAGTGTGGTATGTTTGCTCATTTTTAGTTATTATGAACCTTAGCTTTTAAGCCACTGTTTCAACCCTTCCAATGATTTCCCCACTACACTCTTTGCAGTCCTTTTCCTCTGCTCCTCTAAAAGATGAGATGCAGGGTGCTGCCTCCAACTGTCACATGGCAGTCACTTGCTGAAGGGCAAACCACAGCCTCTTTGGCTTTGAGGATCTGAAATGTTTTTCAGCACAGTCCCACAGCCAGCTGTAGCTAAATTTATTCTGACTACTTTCCCTGATTAGTTTGGTACCATGTCAGTAGCTGACAGATGATGTTATGAGCTAAAAAGCCTGCAGATACTATAGACAGCCTGGGTAAACTCTAATCTCCTTATTTGTTTTCTATTCAAGTTTTAGTTGCATTGCAGCCATAGGCCCAGATCCTGCTAAGCAATCAACACTTGTGGACCTGGATGCCTACTCATTGCCCCATTGAAGTCAATTATACTCTGTACAGGTGCAGGGGTCTGCATATAATCATGTCTTGGCAGGACTTGGGCCTTAGTTTTCAGTTTCATGGTAATTAGAGTTGAAAAGAGATTTAATATAACCCTTTGTTTCACTCTTCACACCCCCATGCAGTGCTTTACTAAACCATCCACCTTCGGGGTAGGAACTTTTCCATGGGTGGTTTCTGGGCAATAGTGATCGTTTGTGGGGTTTTTTTGGTCAATTTTGTGCAAAATTCTTTCAAGGTATAGGACATGGTGTTTCATTTTGTAAAGAAAAAATCTAAGGACACATTTCCATATTGTTACAGCAAAAATGACTGATATTTCAATCTGGAAAGGTGGCTAAGTAAGATTTTTAACCACATGTAGGCACCTAACAATGCAGATGGGCACCTAGGGATGGGCTTCAAAAAGGTCCTGGGCATGTAACCCCCATTGATTTCATGAGTATCAGAATTTTAATGCTACACACTTGATAGTTAGTGGAAAATGAACATGACATAGCCACAAAGATGTTCAATTGAAATTCTTTTTCAAGCTTCAATCAATATTTATGGACATTTTCTTCACTATTCTCTCAGCTCTACTCTACATGCAACTGGAATTTCAGCGCATATATACTCCAGCCATCTAAATATATTTGCAATTTTCCCCACAAATTCTAACTTACACACACTTCAAAGTGTTGCAGATTAGCTGGACTTACACTTTACAGTCCATCCAAATTAGAGGGGAGCATGTAGCTGTGCTGCACCTGGAGCGGGACAGAGTTAAATCATGATTCTCACGATTCCTGCTTCTCCATTGTTCCATGAAGAAATCAAGCCGCACAAGCCATTGTCATGGCACATCTTATGTCTTCCTCTGGTCCTAGCTCAGCTGTGCTGGTCAGTGTTGGGAGAGGCAGGCACTTGTCACCACCCTGTCTGGGAGGTTGCTGTCCACTCACTTAGGCTATGGCAATATGGGTAGCAAGTATAGGGGAGTAACTGAGCTCCTTATGCCTCTTTATTTCCTTGAGAGAGTATGAAGTTAAGGTCATGACTGAGCACTCTGTTCTTTACACTTTTGGGGTACTCTATAAAGGATAGAGATCTCAACTGATAGTGATAGGCAAACGTCTGGACAAACGGTAATGTTCAAAAACTGCATGATTGCACCTCTGAACTTCTTGCAAATGCTTTCACACAATATAGATTGACATTTAATGCCCCTCAAATGCCAAATTTTCTGAGGACATAAATTATTCAGAACTATGGGAAATTCTAGTTTACTTTTTTTTCTTAACCAACTCCTAGCTTTTCACTAAAAAAAATAGAGAAAGATGTGTTAATTTTGTGAAATGTTGCCATTTAGTTGTTTCCTGTCTCTTGCTCAGAAAAAAAAAATTGACCCCTTCTCCATCTCGCCCCCCTCAAAAAAAATCATCTTGCTTTGAGGTGACCTCAGGTCCAATCTTAGCCTCTGATGGGGTAAGAATTACCATATTTTGCCAGATGTCAACAGTGGAGCATAAATGTCCCTGACTCTAATGAAGTTTGGTTCATCCAGGTTTGCTTGAAAAGTTTTTAAATCTCTTCATATCTTTTTGTGAACCTAAGACATATTTAATTTCTAAACAAAAGTTACACACGTTAGTACTAGTGGAGTCTGCAAGCCTGAGAGTAAGCTTCTTGTTATTGTCATTATGTTGTCTTTATTTTGCATTGGATAAATACCACAGCAAGAGTTTCTTGTCTCTTATGTTTTTAACCTTCAGGCGTCTTCACATTTTCAAAAGAAACACCTAAACTCTTCTCCATTTTCAATTCCAATTTGCCTTCAGTTCATGTGATATTCTTCTTTTCTACCAAAAGGGTTTTCAGGTGTAACCAATTTAATCTTAGTGGAGAACAGCATGATCTAGTTCAGGGGTAAGCCACCTTTCAGAAGTGGTGTGCTGAGTCTTCATTTATTCACTCTAATTTAAGTTTTTGCGGGCCAGTAATACATTTTAACATTTTTAGAAGGTCTCTTTCTGTAAGTCTATAATATATGACTAAACTATAGTTGAATGTAAAGTAAATAAGGTTTTTAAAATATTTAAGAAGCTTCATTTAAAATTAAATGCAGAGCCCCCCAGACTCGTGGCCAGGACCCGGGCAGTGTGAGTGCCACTGAAAATCAGCTTGTGTGCTGACTTTGGCACGCGTGCCATAGGTTGCCTACCCCAATCTAGATCTTGGTGAGAATTTTATTCAGCTGTATAATGGCATCTAATAGGCATGGGCTTATACAGTAAATCCATGCGTGATGTATGAAATTTTAGAATTATTCAAACAGTGAATTTTGCTCATTATTGTGTATTCTCAGGTGCTTTGTTGTTATTTCTGAATACTCAGAAAAAAAGTTTTGTGCTTTTATTATAATTATTTTTTATTCTTCAATACTTGTTATTAGTTATAGTATTTATAGTGCAGCCTACAACATTTCTGTTGTCTTCTGTGATATAGTGTCAACTGACATAGAAACAAACATCCATAATGCATTAAAGATTAGTATTACTGAATGCTATTTATACACCCTCCGGGGGACATGCTTTCATAGTAATTGAAACAGCTCCTGTAACCATATCTATATACAGTGTGTGCAGCAGTTTAGGATGAAAAGTGCCATTGATATGACAGTCATATTTTATAACATATGATAATGAGCTATATAGGCTATGCTATTCTGACTGTCTTATATGGGCTATCACAGGCTTTTAGCAGTGTACATTGTAAAACCCATTTCTAGTTATAATGATGGCATTATTCCAAAAACATCCTCATTGTATCCAAACTTTTAACATCTATGATATTTCAATTACTTGCTACTTCATAATGTCTGCAGTTTCAAATAGTATTGCCTGTGTTGTGCAGGAGGTCAGACTAGAGCATCAGAACGTTCACTTCTGGCTTTAAAAATCCATGAAATAGTCCACGCTGGTCTTCCCACCTCTGACCCCTATCCCATTTGAGATAAAACAAGGTTTCTCAAACTGGGGTCGTTGCTTGTGTAGGGAAAGCCTGTGGTGGACCAGGCCGGGCTGGTGTGTATATCTGCCCTGTCCGCAGGTCCAACCGATCGTAGCGCCCACTGGCCACGGATCGCTGCTCTGGGCCAATGGGGGCTGCTGGAAGCCTCCATGATCCGGGACCAATGGGAACTGCGATCGGCTGGACTTGCGGACGGGGCAGGTAAACACACCGGCCCGGCCCGCCAAGGGCTTTCCCTGCACAAGCAGTGACCTCTGTTTGAGAAACACTGTGATAAAATCACTAAAAATTATATCTATACACAGAGTTAAATTTACAGTGATCTGGCCTGCTGTGCATTAAGTCACCATGCAGACCCTGATATCATGCACTGAAGCTGTAGGTCAGTGCATACTGTGGAACTTTTATTGCATGGTAGCAGAGTCTGCAAGGCAAGTTACTGTGCAGCAGGCTAGTGCACTGCAGACTTACACCCCCATTTGCTGCACACCAACTGACTGTGAAGACAAGCCTTTAGTTTGAAAATGAACAGAGAAGCAAATGGGAGTATGAGACTTTTTTTCCATTCATTTGCATAAAAGTATCAATATTTTTTTAGTCATATAAAATCCAAAATGTAGTCTTGAGGTAGTGAGTAACTGTACTCCAAATCAGGATATTTCAATGCTCATGTCCATCTAAAAGTATGGGGGTGTGGTTTAGGATTTAGAAAAGCAAACTGGAAATCAGGAGTTCTGGCTTCTATTCCCAGAACTAGGCAAAATGCATCTCAATGGTGTATAATGAATCAGTATGAATATATACAAATCCCAGTATCTATTCTCTCCTGCATAGAGCACCATCAAGCAAATTAAAAATATCTGGGTTCCAGAGCTTATTTACACCTCATGCTGATTCGATACTTTAATATATGCAGATTCATATTTCAAATTTATTGTTTGTTTTCCTCTGTCTGGATGCAACTGCTCCAATATCAACTAAAGTAACATTCAGTTTCTGTACTCCTTTGGAGATTGTTGGAGCCAGATAATTATAGCATCTTTATGGATGCAGTTGATCCCCAGTTTCCCTCTTTCAGTGATCAAGCCAAAGTTGCTCATGGCTCTTCCTTACTTGGAAAGTTTTACTCAGTCTCAAAGGAGGTGGAAGTCACCAACCAATGGGATCTAATAGGAAGCAGCTTGAACAAAGAATTCAGGAATTTTTTTAGTTAACATAGACCTTCTAATGTAGCACTCAAGAGTCAGAATGTATATTCTAGTGTAAGTGTAAGTGTAAGTGTAAGTGTGTGTGTGTGTGTGTGTGTGTGTGTGGGTAAGGTGTTCATTTCACGCAGAACTAGATGGGATGCCAGAGCTATGTTCTTCAGTGCCTGGCTCTTTAAAGTTAGGAACTATGTTAAAAGGTCAAAAGGACACAGCTCTAGTAAGCAAGGTGTTATGATTTTGGTGGCCTAGAAAACACTCTAGCCTTGAGTTTTGGTAAGATCTCTGTGCGTATGTTTACTTCTTGCAAACATTTCAATAAAATGCTCCCATTTGAAACAGGATTCTAAATAATTTTCTCTACTTCCCCATACAGCATAGAAAACCCTCTTTTCCCCTTGCAGCTGGGGACACCTGATGGATCAGGATGCTTTGGAGATTATTTGGGATTATTAAGAACTGAATATAATGTATATGTACTGTGGCATCCAAATATACTCTAGATCAGTGTGTGTGAGTGTGTGTGTGTGGGGGGGGTCAACCTGTAGTCCATGGGGTCTATGCAGCCTGTCAGAGTAACCTGCTGGCGGGCTACGAGACAGTTTGTTTACAAATGGTCACTGGAAACTGCGAGCAGCTCTGCCTGTGCAGGGCCGGCTCCAGGCCCCAGCACACCAAGGGCGTGCTTGGGGCAGCACGCAGCGGGGGGTGCTCTGCCGGTTGCCAGGAGGGTGGCAGGCGGCTCTGGTGGACCTCCCGCAGGCGTCCCTGCGGCGGATCCGCTGGTCTCACGGCTCCACTGGACGTCCCTGCGGCGGGTCCACTGATCCCGCGGCTCCGGTGAAGCATCCACAGGGATTCCTCCGGGAGGTCCACCGGAGCCGCAGGACCGGCGAGCTGCAGAGCACCCCCCACAGCGTGCCGCCATGCTTGGGGCGGGGAAATGGCTAGAGCCGTCCCTGTGCCTGTGGACAGTCAATGTAAACAAACTGTCTTGCGGCCTGCCAGTGGATTTCCTTGACAGGCCTCATGCGCCCATGAGCCGCAGGTTTCCCACCACTGCTCTAGATTCTAGAACACCAAAATATCACTTACAGCTGGGTAATAGCCTATATACACATATTATATGCATCTGTATCCTGTCTCTCACTGCATTGATAGCAAAGCACAGTAACTTAATTACAAATTAGCAAAAACTGGAATGAAAATGATTTTGTTTGACCATCCTGTAGAGAAGCACATTTGTGGTTAGGTGTTTACTATATTTTCATTACATCAAACTACTTTGTGTGTGCTAAAAGCTTGAAATATCAATGTTGACTTTGTGACTGTTTCACCTCCCCTACTCATTGCCATCAGACAAGACACTATAACCTACAAAATACAAAATTTAATGAAAATGGGGGAAAAAAATCAAGAAAGAAATCTTTGAGTGCCTAGACCAACATTTGTAAAACATACAGCTTGTACAATGATAGGTGACACACACACAAAAAAAAAGATCTTATTTTAAAACCTAGATATGACACAATAAATTGTTTGAAATGGTTTTGAGTGTTCTTTCCTCATCTGAAAGCAAACTATCTGCCAGACAACTCTGGTGTTAGTTATGTATACTACAATATTTTTAAAGAGAAGGTATGTGAGAATACAACTGAGTTCTGCTTGTAGCTTATCTCAATGTAGCTTTCATTTATCAAATTATATAGCCATCTGGAACTTGCAAGCTTTTTATAGGTTTTTGTGTGTATGTTTTTAAAATCTAGGTTTATTCCAAAAGTTAACTAGAAAACACTTGTATTGGTACAGATATGTTTCTTAATTGGAAAGAATATAACTATGTCTTTAATGTTATGTAGATGAAGAAAAAGACCATTGCAAGCTACAGCTATAAAAGGATTTAACCTATTGATATATTAAAAAAACTGAATTATTTGTGGATTCAGTTCTGTCACTCTATCTCAAATCCACCTCAAGCTTTCAAAATAGGGTTTAGATGGGACTTAGGTGGTGGATGCAGGTGGGTCACTGACCCTATGTATAGGGGAAAATTTCTCTCAGCCTGGATAAGGCAGAATCTTGCTGTGTATTTGCAGGAAATTCAAATAAATTGTATTTTGTTAATTTAATTTAAAAAAAAAACTTTTCTAGTAATAAATATGGCTCTGAGATTCCCCCGGAAATAGTGTTGTGGAGGAATGTTCCCGATTCATGCTGGGTTTTCATCCTAATATCTGTTTATTAATTGTAGGCATGAGTACATCAGTGAAGTGTTATGATTACATCTAGTGAAAAATCAGAATTTGCTTCCATATTTTCTTTCAACATTTTAGTTCAAAACAAAATGTTTCAAAATAATTATTTTACATAGAACTGTTGTGGTGCCTCATGGGGGTTGTAGTTTGGGTGCCTTGTGCCCCCATTCTTCTCTGTAAGCCAAGCCCCACAACTAGACTATATCCTCACAGCTATTTGAGTCTGATGATGCATAGCAACGATTCAGCCAGAGGTGACACCATGGTGCATCATAGGATGTGTAGTTTATCCAAGGAGTTCAGGTGTGAGAGGAAAATGGAGGCATGACGCACCACAGCAGCACAGTAAGACAGAAATTAATGCTGAACTGAATCAATACATTTCAATGTGATTCTAGAAATCAAAATATTTTGATTCAGCACAACCTGACCCACAATAAAATGTTCTGTTTAAATTATTGGAGTGGGAAACTAAAATAAATAAAATCAGTAAAATTGTACTTTCCCCGTGGAAAAAATAGATTTTCTGGAAACAGAATTTCCATTGAAAAAACAAGTTGATGGCAAATTCCCAGCCAGCTCAAGCTAAGGGTATGCCTACCCGGAGCTGGAGGTGTAATTTCCAGTTTGGGTAGCTATACTGGGATGGTCTGTACCTTCTATTCACCCCTTTTTCAAGACTGTGATAAATTTTGTAAAACTATGCCTTGTAAGGTATCATTTGAAAACTCATGATTTGCTGATCATTATTGTCCAGGTAAAATATGTCTGGCAACACTGTATGTAAAGTTACAAGATTCTACTCTACGATGTTACTAAGACATAGTCTAACTCTGGGGAAACAGCCCCAAACCAGTTCCCCAGAGACAAAAGGCAAACCGATGCCTCAGACAGGTGTCAACAAAATCAGGTGGACTATCACCTGGTTAAGAGGCCATTCTTTGGCAGGAAAAAGGGTGCGAGTGGCAAAGACGTATCTGGAGGTTCCCATCTCCCCAGCCATTCTGTCTCCTGAACTCCAGCTGGAGATGACTCTCAAAGAAGAGAAGGACAAAAATGAGCAGCAGAGGCCCCAGATCTCTCTCCCTTCATTTCTACTCACAGAATCAACAACACCTGAAGGACATGGACATTAATACTGACCTGGGGGAGGGATACTGGTTGAAATAATTTCAGGCAGCAAGACAGCTAAAGCATGTGGTGCCAGAAACATTTACTTTGAATTCCCTTAGGCCTGGTCTACACTGGCAAGGGGTGCGGGGGGGGGAGAGAAATCGATCTAAATTATGTAACTTCAGCTACATGAATATTGTAGCTGAAATTGACATACTTAGATCTACTTACCATGGTGTCTTCACTGCGGTAGGTTGACTGCTGATGCTTCCCCATCAACTCCACTTCCACTTCTTGTGCCGCTGGAGTACCGGAGCCAATGGGAGAGCGCTCGGCAGTCCATTTATCACCTCTAGACTAGACACGATAAATTGACCCCCGCTGCCTGTTGATCCAGTGAATAATGTAGACATGCCCTTAGCTGTTAACTAAGGTTTTAGATGTGCTTTACCTTTTATTTACTTTGTAACCAATTCTGACTTTTATGCCTCATTACCTTAAGTATTCACTTAAAATCTAAAGTTAATAAACTTGTTTTATTTTTTATCAAACCAGTGTGTATTTGGATTGAAGTGTTTGGGAAACTCCAATGGGGATAAAAAGGTTTGTGCGTATCATTTCTATTAAAGAAATGACAGACTTTATATGAGTTTGTATTCTCCAGAAGCATGCTGGGCATTAGAAGACACACATTTCTGGAGTGAAGTCTGGAACTGGGAATTTGCTAATGTTACTCTGTAATGTAATAGATGGGTGGATGCTGGCTGGTTATGTGACTCATACAGTATAGCTGGGGCTGATTTACATGCTGGAGGCTGTGAGAGCAGGTCAGGTGTGGTAGCTGTTCCAGTGAAGCTGTGTAAAAGTCACCCAAGGTTGGATAATTGAAGGGACACAGCTATCCATGAGTCCAGATTGTACCGTGGGGAATGTCACATACTATGCTCGCTGTGATTAACCTAGTGTGCTAAAAACAGCAGATAGCTGTGCCTGTAGAGGTGGCAGGACAGGCTAGCCCAGAATACAATCCCATCTGAAACCCTGGATACATACTCAGGGTAGCTAGCAATGGCTACACTGCTATTTTTACTGTACTAGCTCAATCAGAGCTGGTGTGGGTATGTCTGCTAGAAATTGCCACCTCCAGATACGGTGTAGACAGACCTTTAAGAGTTAGATACTACATAGAAATAGTTGTAGCTATTCCCTACTTATCACATGAATAGTAGCCTGTTGGTGCACCACTTTTGGCGTAGCTAATATAACAGTGGATTCTCCATATATTGGCATCCTTACACCCTTAACCAATCTCATTCTTTAAAAAATTGCTACAGCATTTAAACAGTGTAACTCTGTCTCGGTTACTTTAGTCAATTACTGTAGAACACAGAGCCCTCTGTAACAGGAAACACGGTCATGTTGCTGATGGACAAGATGTGTATTAATAAAACATGACTACTCCCCAGGCTACACTACAAAACTGTGTTACTTATTCAGGCCATAGCCTACGATCTATTTTACCTCCAGACCATATGTTCTGTCCCTGCTTAAGTGGAGCTTGCAGCAGGTATAGAACTAGCAGAGTTTACTCTGTGTCATCCTCTCCTGCAGTTTTCAACCCAGAGGGAATATCCTGCATTGGGGAGATATTACATACTAAGATATCCAAATGTATGATTGGGCCCTAAATGTATTTCTTTTTATTCGAAGTGACTATACAGCAGTCACTTCATTTTATCAACCCTTATTAATTACTATTCATATGGTCTAATATTTCTTTGATGCAGGGAATCAGAAAGGAAATGTAGGGTTGGGGGGGAATTCTATCTATGTTTAAATATATACATAAAGTAAGAGTCAAAATTCACAACATTTTATTTAGCTTCCATCTCTTCTCCCACACCATGCTGCTTACTTCTTACCCTTCCAACCAGCCGCTAAGCATCACAGTATCAGGTATTCAATTTTTTTTTGCTGTTTCTGCTAGGTGAAGTGTAGTATATTTAATAAAATTACAAGCAATGAGAAGTTTAACTGAGATTAGGCCCTCAAGCTATCTAGACAAAATACCATGAACTTTGCAGATATTTGTTAATAAGTGGTTGTATTTTTGGGGGGGAAGGGAGTGGCTAAATTGAGTTTTCTGTTGTGGGATGTCCTCCATGTTTGTTTGTTTTTTCTCTTTCTGCAAAACCTAGAAAATAATTCTAATATCTGGATTCATCTTTCATGGTATTGAATATTTATTTGCTCTGTTGTTATCTAATCTCATAAACATCATAAACTTTAAGTATAAAGATGGCATAAATTTGTATGTTTTGTTAGTAGCAAATCAAAAGTCATTTTCTGCAAATCATGAAAACAGGCTAAATGAAATAGTGATATCTGAATGTTAATATGAGGAACATAATGGCTTTCGCACTAAGGGAGAGAGTGCAAAGAGTAGTCACTATGACAAGAAGCTCATTTACAAACACAACTAACCTAGTAATGATACTATGATGAAGACAGGTGTCCTTAGATCAAGATATTGATATTTTTTAACAATAGCATGTGTATTCTCACAAAGAAACCACATGAAAACAATAAAAACATGACATTGGACATAAAAATAGGATGTTAACAGGCATGGAAAAGAAAAGAAATTAAAATTTTGCATATTTATGACATAAATCAGCAGCACTTTGAAATAGTTCAAAACATTTTAATAAAAATGAGACGTGTGTCAGGGACATCAAAGAAATGCCCATTAAATCAATACTAACCCCACAAGATTGGTTATTTGAAGTAAAAACCTATGTTAATGTGATATTAAACACCCAGATATAAAGAAATTAAAAATGTTAAAGTCCATACAGGAAAGTTAATGTACCTACACTGCACATGTTGAGGCATACATTTTAAAACATATACTTAATAGCACATGTAATGCAATATGCCACACCAAACAAGACAGTTCTACAGTATGCATGCACAAGGATGTTGAATTAATTGGAATATTAGAATATACTTCACTTGGGGGGGAAGGTTTGCTTATTTTCTTTTCAGCTGTCCCAGGCCAATGGAGGTGGCGGGAAGCTACGGCCAGCACATCCCTCAGCCCGTGGCACTTCCTGTCACCCCCATTGGCCTGGGATGGTGAACTGCAGCCATTGGGAGCTGCAATTGGCCAAACCTGCTGATGCAGCAGATAAACAAACTGGCCTGGCCCACCAGGGTGCTTAACCTGGTAAGCCACGTGCCAGAGGTTGCCGAACCCTGCTTTAATGTATAGCGATCAGGACCAACACCAAATAAATAATCCGATCAGGGCTTTGTCAAGTCAGGGCTTAAAAACCTCTAAGGATGAACATTCCACCAGCTCCCTAGGTAACACATTCCAATGCTTCACCACCCCTCTAGAGAAATAGTGTTTCCTAATATCCAACCTAAACCTCCCCCACTGCAACTTGAGACCATTGCTTCTTGTTCTGTCATCTGCCCCCACTGAGAACAGCCTAGCTCCATCCCCTTTGGAACCCCCTTTCAGGTAGTTGAAGGCTGCTATCAAATCGCGCCTCACTCTTCTCTTCTGCAGACTAAATAACCCCAGTTCCCTCAGCCTTTCCTCGTAAGTCATGTGCCCCAGTCCCCTAATCATTTTTGTTGCCCTCTGCTGGACTCCCTCCAATTTATCCACATCCCTTCTGTAGTGGGGGGACCAAAACTGGACACAATACTCCAGGTGTGGCCTCACCAGTGCCGAATAGAGGGGAATAATCACTTCCCTCGATCTGTTGGCAATGCTCCTACTAATACAGCATAATATGCCGTTGGCCTTCTTGGCAACGAGGGCACACTGCTGACTCATATCCAGCTTCTCGTCAACTGTAATCCCCAGGTCCTTTTCTTCAGAACGGCTGCTTAGCCAGCTGCTCTCCAGCCTGTAGCGGTGCATGGAATTCTTCCTTCTTAAGTGCAAGACTCTGTACTTGTCCTTGTTGAACCTCCTCAGATTTCTTTTGGCCCAATCCTCCAATTTGTCTGGGTCACGCTGGACCTTATCCCTACCCTCCAGCGTATCTACCTCTCCCAGCAGCTTAGTGTCATCTGCAAACTTGCTGAGGGTGCCATTCATCCCATCATCCAGATCATTAATAAATATGTTGAACAAAATCAGCCCCACGACCACCCCTGGGGCACTCTGCTTGATACCAGATGCCAACTAGACATCGAGACGTTGATCACTACCCATTGAGCCTGACAATCTAGCCAACTTTTTATCCACCTTACAGTCCATTCATCCAATGCATACTTCTTTAACCTGCTGGCAAGAATATCGTGGGAGACGGTATCAAAAGCTTTGCCAACATCAAGATATATCACATCCACTATTTTCCCCATATCGACAGAGCTAGTTATCTCATCATAGAAAGCAATCAGATTGGTCAGGCATGACTTGCCCTTGGTGAATCCATGTTGACTGTTCCTTCCTCTCCTCCAAAAGCTTCACAATGGATTCCTTGAGGTCCTGTGCCATGATTTTGCCAGGGACTGAACTGAGGCTGATTAGTCTGTAGTTCCCCGGGTTCTTTTTCTTCCCTTTCTAAAATGTGGGCACTATATTTGCCTTTTTCCAATTCTCTGGGACCTCCCACAGTCACCATAAATTTTCAGAGATAATGGCCAATGGCTCTGCAATCACATCGGCCAGCTCCCTCAGCACCCTTGGCTGCATTAGATCTGAACCCATGGACTTGTGCACGTCCAGTTTTTCTAAATAGTCCTTAACCTGTTCTTACATCTCTGAGGGCTGCTCACCTCCTCCCCATATTGTGTTGCCCAGTGCAGTAGTCTGGGAGCTGACCTTGTCTGTGAAGACGGACGCAAAAAAACCATTGAGTACTTGAGCTTTTTCCACATCATCTTTCACTATATTTCCTCCCCCATTTAGTAAGGGTCCCACACTTTCCCTGACCTTCTTCTTGCTGCTAACATACCTGTAGAAACCCTTCTTCTTACCCTTCACATCCCTTGCTAGCTGCAACTCCAATTCACCCTTTGCCTTCCTAATTACACCCCTGCATGCTTGAACAATATTTTTATACTCCTCCCTAGTCATCTGTCGAAATTTCCACTTCTTGTAAGCTTCCTTTTTGAGTTTAATCTTACCGAAAGCTTTTCACTGTTAAGCCAAGCTGGTCACCTGCCATATTTGCTTTTTTTTCTGCAAATTGGGATGGTTTGTTCCTGCATCCTCAATAAGGCTTCTTTCCCCTTCATATTAGCCTCTCGGGGCTCCTTTCTCCCTCATATTAGCTTCTCGGGGAATCCTGCCCATCAGTTCCCTAAGGGAGTCTAAGTCTGATTTTCTGAAGTCCAGGGTCCATATTTTGCTACTCTCTCTCCTTTCTTTTGTCAGAATCATGAACCCAGCCATCTCATGGTCACTGCTGCCTAGGTTGCCACCCACTTTTACTTCCTCTACTTATTCTTCCCTTTTTGTAAGTAAGCAGCAGGTCAAGAGGAGCACAGCCTCTAGTCAGTTCCTCCAGCACTTGTACCAGGAAGTTATCTCCAACACTCTTCTAAAACTTCCTAGATTTTCTGTGCATTGCTGTATTGCTCTCCGAGCAGATGTTAAGGTGATTGAAGTCCCCCATTAGAACCAGGGTCTGTGATCTGGAAACTTCAGTTAGTTTTCCAAAGAAAGTCTTGTCTTCCTCATTCTTCTGATCCAGCAGGCTATAGCACACACCTACCACGACATCACTCTTGTAGCGCTCTCCTGTAAACTTAACTCAAAGACTCTCAAGAGGCTTTTCTCCAGTTTCATACTGGATCTCTGAGCAATCACACTGCTCTCTTACATATAATGCAACTCCTCCACCTTTCCTCCCATACCTGTCCTTCCTGAACAGTTTATACCCTTCCATGACAGTGCTCCACTCATGTGAACTGCCCCACGAAGTTTCTGTTGTTCCAATCACATCATAATTCCTTGATTGTGCCAGGACTTCCAATTATTCGTGCTTGTTTCCCAGGCTTTTTGAGTTCATGAATATGCACCTAAGATAACTAGCCGATTGCCTTACTTTCTCGATATGAATCAAGAGGCTTCCTCTCTTGTACCCTCCTCCTTGTGTTTCGTCCCCATATCCTACTTCCCCACTTATCTCTGGGCTTAGGTCCCTATCCCCTGGCAAACCTAGTTTAAAGCCCTCCTCACTAGATTAACAAGCCTGCCTGCGAAGATGCTCTTTCCTCTCTTTGTTAGGCGGATCCCATCTCTTTTTAGCAATCGCATGGTCAAATAATCCAAAGTGCTTTCTCCGACACCACCATTCATTCACCTCCACAATTTGACAGTCCCTACCTGGGCCTTTTCATTCAACAGGGAGGATGGACAAGAACACAACTTGCACTTCAAACTCCTTTATCCTTCTTCCCAGAGCTACGTAGTCTGCAGTGATCCACTCAAGGTCATTCTTGGAAATATCAGTGGTGCCCATGTGGAGAAGTAGGAAAGGGTAGCAGTCTGAGGTCTTGATCAGTCTCGGCAGACACTCCGACATATTCTGGATTCTAGCTCCAGGCAAGCAGCACACTTCTCAAGTTTCCCATTCTGGTTGGCAGATGGATGACTCTGTCCCCCTTAGGAGGGAGTCCCTGACCAGCACCATCCATCTCCTTCTCTTGGGAGTGGTGGTCATGGAACCCCCACATGCTGCTGCACCACTTCTGGGGGTTGCAACTTACCAGTATACTACTCTGCATGTGTGCCAGGGAGGGCCTCTTGATGTACGAGTAGACAGAGGGTCCTGAGTCCACCCCCTTATGAAGGAGTGTAGAGGTTGTGTTTGGGAGATGTACAGAGATGCTGGGGAAAGAAGGGCCTGTAGCTATCCACTACTGCCATTGCATACGTATTAATTTACTAGTTAGCAAACTAATGCAGATGTCATCTCCTTTTCTTCTCAGCAAGCAGCATCATTAACCAATCACTGCAAAGATTCAAATACCCTCAGGCAAAATGAGAGCTCCATCATTTCCTCTGATTGTTATGATGCTTCCATAATATTAGTGAGTTCCTCTAACACTTATCTTGCAGTTACAGCAGCAAAATAGGCAGGGTCACTGCTACTTAATCTGGGTCAAATGCCACACAGACTACCTACTTTGTTTAATGCCTTACTCTGTATGGCATTTGAGCAACCTTTAGGAGGGTGAGCATTTGTCATTAGTCCCCTTGAAGAAAAGTATGTGTGTAGGACCAAGAGTGTTTTTTTCCTCAGAGTTTGATAGAGGCAAATTAAGTACAGATGCAGAATGAAAAACAATTAAATGTTGAAGTTTAGCAACATGTTTTGTTCTGTGTCTTTAGGGGAAGGAGGAAGGTTGTAAACATTTCTTTTAAATCTATGTTTAAATATTTGATGCTCTTCTGTGAAGAGAACTAAGATTTATAGGACTTCTATAAGAAACATGACTGACAGAGGGATGAGGAGGTAGGGTCAAGAAGGGATTGGCACATGAAAGTGGATGGAAGGCATGAATTGATGGTGTAAGTTGGTCATGCAGTCGGGGTAGATTAAAAGGAGCAAGAGGGGAGCAGAAGTAAGAAAATAGATAAGTTTAATTTGAGAGAAATATTTTATTTCCCCATTATGTGTGAAAGCATGGGAGCTGGAGAACTACTTTCACAAACAGAACATATCTAAAGCTCTTTGGAAACATCTTATTTTTCAAGCATTTACTGCTTTAAATACCTTAGGAATATTATCTTGCTGAACTTGCAGTGTTAGAGAGCACATTAGATAGGTAGGTGAATTTGCTTTGCAGGCATGTTTTCCAAGGTTCATCCATCTATAACAGGGGTCGGCAACCTCTGGCATGCGGCTCGCCAGGGTAAGCACCTTGGCAGGCCAGGCCAGTTTGTTTACCTGCCGCGTCAGCAGCTGCTTCGGTCAATCGTGGCTCCCACTGGCCACGGTTCGCCGTCCCAGGCCAGTGGGGGCGGTGGGAAGCCGTGGTCAACACATCCCTCAGCCGCGCCGTTTCCCACAGCCCCATTGGCCTGGGATGGTGAACCGCAGGCAGTGGGACCCACGGATAGCTGAACCTGACGACACAGCAGGTAAACCAACTGGCCTGACCTGCCAGAGTGCTTACCCTGGGGAGCCGCATGCCAGAGGTTGCTGACCTCTGTTATAGATGGATGAACCTTGGAAAACATGCCTGCAAAGCAAATTGACCCACTTATCTAATGTGCTCTCTAACACTGCAAGCTCAGCAGGATAATATTCCTGTCAGGGTGGCACACCCAATCTAATCTTCCTTGTGGACCCTCACCCCTGAGATTATATAAGGGAAGTGCTGTCCTGACAGCCTCTGTTCCTTCACACCAGAACAAGTGGCTTCAGGCTCCAGTGAAGAATGGACCAGGTTAGTAGCTCCTTTTTTCCTCAAACACTTGCAGAGGTGTATTCCACAGAAATGACTCCCAAACAGTACTGTTTGGAGGTGAATTCAGAGTTTAGTCAAACAAACATTGCCAAAATTAACATCTGACCACATGGTATGAATGAATGAAATCACTGATTACTAGGGATATGTCTGCACAGCAACATAAGTGCAGGCTTGAGTCTAACTCCCCTTACATCTACACACCAACTGTGTTAACCTAGGGCTCAGACCTAGTGCCCCAGGACCCAGCAGGACTGGAGAGTCTGAGACCATGTTAAGCTGTGACCTAGGATTTGAGCCCTAGTGATTTCTTGTTAGCACGTGGCACCTGGCTTGACTTTGGAATGCATCTGGAGGACTTCATGGACCTGAGTTCCTCTGGATGACTTCTTTATTCCTCCTCATGCCAACAATTTGTGGTGCAATGTATTGCACTCTAGTGAAAATGGAAGCCACACTTCCCTTTGCAAATGGTAGCAGCTCAGATCAGTATTAACCCATTATCCACTGAACACTCCTCTGCAAGCACACTATCAGAGCCTGGAGAATTTCCAATGGAGATTGATCAAAAGAAGCTTTTTGCAAAGAGATCCGCTTCCTGGTCAGAAAAGCACAGCTAAATTTTTGGTGAATCTGCAGTGTGAGACTGGTAAAACTTTGGACTTCAACAAAAGCAGAAGGAATGACCATGTGTACCAGCAGAGACCTTTTAAAATCTGGTAGCTGTGGAGAATTTTTGGACTGATGATCAGTACAGGAAACTAACAGGCTAAAGAGCAAATACAGGAAGACTCAAGATAAGAATTGCACCTTGGGCAACTCAACAGCAACATCCCCATTTTATGATCACTTTGACTGCGTCCTGGGCACTGTGCCCAGCGCAGAGCCTACTGTGCTTCATGATGACCTGATGAGCCAGGATTGAACACTGATGACCACTGAACACACATCTGCACCCTAGGGACTGCTCCCAGCCAAGACTGTGAAGTGAATATTGTAATGATACCAGTCCCACCGTAGACTGTGGATCAGGTTGAACAGGAAAATCTCAGTCCCTGCTCAGAGGAGCTGTTTCAGCCCCTCAAGCAACCAAGGAACAGCCTGGGGCCAAGTCTGCTGAGAATGCAGAGGAGAGAAGCTGCCCCAGAGTCTGGTAAGTGCGTGATTCAAATTAAGTTTACTATCACAATAATGGGAGGAATTTCTGGGTACATGACAAGGCAAAACTGGTAAGTCCCAGCTAACAGCATTTGGATTAGGACCCTAGCCTGACTGCTGACAGCAGCAAACTTCTCCTGAGGCAGGAACTCCAGATTGCATATCATGGGGAAGAACGTATTTTCCAGACTCTCTGTATAGCAGACTATTCCACTCCACTCATAAATATGCTGTTTGGTCACTATTGGTTGAAATACTTCTGCTGCATACGCTGCAGGTTTCCCTCCAGTCACTTGAAATAACAGCTCTCTTTGCCAATAAGACACCACAAGAAATGGCATGTCTTCCAAAACATGAATGGCCTGAACTGAGAGAGAGAGAGAGAGAGAGAGAGCGCTCTTTTTTGTGTGTGAGGGCTCACTAAAACACCCCATCCCCTGCCTGCTATCGCAATTTGTTAGGAAATTTTTATTAAGCAGAGTAAAGGTTTTAAAAGGCATTGCCTCTGCACTTCTGCAACTATTAATAATAAGTCTGTGTGAAGAGGGAGCGAGCAGACTGGAGCATCCCCTTCACAATATGCATAGGTTCATTTTAAAACTGTTAGGTTTCATGTCCTTTACATTCCACAGTTGTTAATTCTGAGGTCCTCCACAAAGCTGCTTTAAACAACAACTCTCTGTTTCTTGTCTATTTTAGGACCCTCAACCTATACTACCTGCTGTTCTTCAGGAACTCCATCCTTGGCCCAATGTGCCCTCCAGGACCATTCCAAAAGGAAGCGTTTCTGTTGAGAACACATGGCCGATGCTCTTAAGAGGGCAGACCAGCAGGTGCAGTACTAGAAGAAGAGGGAGAAGAAGACAGGAAACACAGTATGCTCACAGGCAGAGGCTCACCATCCAGCTGGAGGAGTGTATTTCAGTGAGGGAGCAGGCACTTGGAACATGAACAGCAGTTAAGGAAGGTGGACAGAGCCAACCAGAGAACTGTTCCAGTAACTCCCATTAATAATGGCTGCAAGAATATCAGTCCTTGCTGCCTCTCCCACATGATTGCTTGATGCCCCTACAACATACGCTAAAGTTCAGGAGTAGCTTACACAACTCCATGTTGGGGAAAGACCATGCATTCAGAACCACGTATTCATGAGGAGATGGGCAGGGCAACTAAACCCTGTGCAGCCTTTCTTCTTCTCCTCTCTTCTTCCCTTCTCCCTCCTCTCCAACATAGTGAGGGCTAAACAAGTAAAGAAGAGAAAGGAGAACTTGAGTCTATGGGACATGAAGTGAGAGGGGGATTGTGCTGGGTATGAATTATTTTCTGCCCTGTATTTTTGGTTTTGTAATGGCAGCTGGCCTGCACAACACTGAGTTGTTTACTGTTTTCAGACCTGTTAACAAATAAAGCACTTTGTTTTCAAGAAAGTATATGATGTGATGCACTGATAGCATTAAAATCAAGATTTCAGCTAATAAAGGTAAAAATATGCTAAGGTGTAATTAAGCATTACAAAGTGAACAGTATTCTTCTATTTCCCCCCTTCCAACACAAATTTATTTTTTATCATATCACTGATTTACAGTACATTGCAATCAAGAACATGCCACTCCCAAGTACTGCCATAAATGCCAGTTTTTCCCACCAAGCAAATTTGCACAAGTACCATTCCCTCTCTTCCATTGGTCCCTTCACAAAGCATCCTTTACTTCTGCTGCATCAGTGCAACCAGTTTCAGCAGTGGTTATTTCACTTCCTGGCTGAGGGAACCAATCTAGCATCTCCATGTTGTCATTTGGACGTGAGGGGGAAGGGTCACCAGTGGCTTCAGAAAGCTTGCAAAGAGCACAGCAAGTCACAGTAATGCAGACAGCATTAATTACACAGATATCCAAACTGCTTTTTAAACCCCTCCAAGGGGGTTTTAAACTGCTCAAAGTACTTTCAATGATCATTCTACACCTGCTTAGAGTGTAATTAAACTTTTTTTTTGCCAGGGCCCCTGAAATCACAGTACAACTTCATAAGCCAAGGTAGAAAATGGTATGTGGGGTCCCCTAGAGTAACACTGGGGACAGTAACACCCTTTATGTCAGTGTCATTCATGGGAATTAAATCCATGAATGTAGACTCCAGAGCGGCAAAAAATAGTGTCATTGTGGACTCTTCTTGTACCATCTACCTTGCCATTCATAAATCTTCCTCTGTCATTCATTAAAGACTGCATAACAATGGAGTAGTACCCTTTGTGGTATATGTGCTCCTTGACAAGCGCAAACCCTGGGGCCATGAGTTCCGTCAATTGCACCACCTGAGTTAGGAAACTCCATTATTTCAAAGCCTGCAGTTAGCTTTGGAATATATTTAATGGCTGCCACATTGGGTTAAAATACACAACTAATTGCCACAGTTATCTCTGCCACCACTTTACCCACAGTAAACTTTCCAACCCCAAACTACTTGGCAATGGACCTGTAGCAGTCTGGTATAGCCAGCTTCCAGACAGTTATAGCAACCCACTTCACAACTAGCAAAGATGACCTTGTGTGTCTCATGCTAGAGAGTGTGGGCGAGCTGCTTACAAAGTTCCAGAAATGTTACTTTCTTCAGGGAAAGTTCTAGACCCACGGCTGGCCATCTCAGGTCTGCATGACAATGTGGTCCCATCAGTCTGTGCATGTGGCCCTGTGCCAGAAACAGTCTATGCAGGGGGGCATCAGCAGCTATGTTAATTATACATATCGAGCAGCATTTTCCAGTGGAAGTGAGCAAAGCCAGGGCACTCCTCTCCTTCCTCCTGGAGCTCCATATGGAAATCAATCAGGTACCTTCACTGGGACAGAAAAACATCAACCCATGCTTAAAAGTAGTATGTCTCAAAGGGTCCAGCACTGGGAGATTTTCTATTATTGGAAACAAAGAGCAAGATGGAGTCAGCAAGGTCTCTGAGGGGTACTTGGGTACTGAAGTCATCTTTGCCAAAACGTGGGATGTAGATGGTGCCAGGGATGAGGGGTATTGGTGCCAGCTTGAGAAGCCTCTGAAACAAGGAAAGCACCTACCTCTTTACCAGTACTGAGGTAATTGATGATTATGGTCCCTGATCTAAAGCTACAGAAATGGAGGGGCCTGGAACAGTCAATGGTGCCAATAGTATGCCCACCTTCTGGGTTAGTGGGGATACAGCTATGGACAGGAAGAATAAATCTGTTGCTGCCACATAGCATTGACAGCTCAGCTCTGCCCTGGGTACCCACGTCTTATGGAAATCAGAAGACTGTCCTTGACAGAGAGGACAACAAGCTTTTTGTTTGAAAGCCCCCAATGCATTTTATGGGTCCTCTTTCAAGGTACCCCAGGAGATATGGATCAACATCTTCCCCTTCTCGAGGAAGAATCAGAGTCCAGGGGTTTATCTGCTACTACTTTCGAGGAGGAAGATAGCGGAGGTCAGCCGGTGTCACCGGCTGAAAAGAGACCCGGTGCTACTGGAGGCCTGATAGCCTGTTCTAACAGGTGCTGCTTCAGACAAAGGCATGCCAAAATGCACATACTTCTACCTAAGGATATAAAGGTTTAAGGAAATATGACTTAAACACTAACGAAATGCCATTTAGTGGTCACCCTGAATAGTGGTTCTAAACATTCACAGCTAACACCACATGCCTACCTCTAGTCTTTGCATGAAGCTCAAAGGATAGTAGTGCTGGTGTATGAGAAAACTAGTTTTAACAAAAAATGTTAATCTTAAAAGTAGATTTAAAAGATTCTGAATAGGGAACAATTAAATAGATGAGATTTACTTAAGATTTCATTACTTATTTTACATATGATGGTGGTAGCATTACAGTTAAATATAAACTCTTTAAAAAGGGTAGGTGAGCAGGGAAAGGCTTTCACAAGATCAGCAGGATGGTGTCAAATGTACAGCACTCTGAACTGTGTAGAAATAAATCATGCTGTGCGGACACATACCAAACAACTACATTTTATGGATTTATCACATACTACCTTGCAATTTGGGCAAACTAATTCAATTTCTCGGTACTATACATCCTACTTACAAATGCAGTTAACACAAAATCAATGCATAAAAGAAGTCTGATGTTGCATAAAATGTTTTTTCCTGGGTATAATTAATAATCTATACTGCTCCCTTCCAGAGGAAAGGGTTTCAGTCAGGGATCTTCCCTAATTTTATCTACAATATTTCACAACATGCATTAATTATTAAATACAAAATTTTAGATTTGTTCCTCTATATTGATATTTAGAGTTTCTTCCAAGTTTTGGACAAAGTCTTGAAACTGATATGGGAAGCCCGACATATTTTGTTTCTTAAAAAAAATATAAATAGACCATGAGTAGCTGATTCGTCCTACCTTAGTGAAGTTACCCCCAAAAGACTGGTGGTGCAGAGAGATTGGGCCATGGCACCTCTGAACACAAAAATGTGGTGGTGTTATTTTTTAGCTCTCTTTCCACACCTTGTATGTGTGCTCACCCTGACTTAATCCAGAAACCTATGTCAACGTTTTCTGTGATGCAGAATGCATTCTTCAAACAAGGGCTGGGGAGGCATGGTGAATTAGGAATGTTATCACCGTTGGCGTGGTCGACCTGACTTCTAAAGGTCCCTAATTGGCTAGTAGAAACCTAAGATTTCACTGGAAGTAGCTTTTTTGCTCCCCTCCTTGTGAAGATAGTCTTCAAAATGCATGGCTTACAAAAATATTAGAAAGGTTTCACAGTGACTTATCTAGAAAAAAAATAAGTTGCCCTGATAGCCTGGGACATAGATTTTAGGACTAGAAGGGACCATTATGGTCAATCTGGTCTGACTGCCTGCGTAACACAGGCCAAAAATCATCACCCTCTCATATCAGAGATCAGTTATAAAACTAATGCTTTGTGCAGTAAACCTTTGATCTTTGTCGATAAATTATTCAAGTATAGTTTCCTCTCTAAATTGAAGACGTCTACAAGGTATGTGTAGCCCACAGGATTATTTTGCTAGCTATTATATCCTACTAATCCAGCCAGCTGTAACAAATAATATGTTTCTCTTTCTGAATAATCCATTTCATATATGATTCTCATATTTTATCAGTATTAATTTATATGAAATTAGGATGTGTTGAGGCATATAATATGTGTTTCCTAATAATTATACATAGAATAAGTTTTATTGAAATGCAAGAAGCCTACCGGCCTGTATCTGCTAAGATCAGCTAAATAGATAAAAGTATGATCAGTTAACAGTAAGTCAGCATAAAGGCTGGCAAGCTTTGGCACAGATAGACATGGTCCCTGAAATTTGTGGAATGGAAGGGAGGAACTACACACAACGCTGAACAGATTTATCTGATGTCTGCAACTGGTTGGTAACCGCAGGGTATGCCGCAAACCTGGAAATCGTCAAGAGAGCCTAGGTTGGCAGTTTTTGGAGTGAGACAATCCTTATTAATGTGTAGAGAGTAAGTGTCATAATCCACTATCCTATAAGATAAGTGTGTGGAAACAAGATTTGGGTATAGTAGGTTGCGCTTGAATTATATAGCATCAGGATCTTATAAAACATCATGCAAGCATCTCTTGGGGAGCTTTTTCTTTTCTTTGTTCTCCTATATTCTATAGACTATATTTTTATCTACCTATCATTCTATCTTCCATCACGCTATCAGCTCAGCTTGTGCAGTACAGTATAGCTACTCAGCATAACTATTGGAGAAGCCAGATTTGATTGTGTTATCGGGCAACCAAGGAGTTTAGACTTGAAATTAGATGAAGGTTTCTAACCATTAGAGGAGTGAAGTTCTGGAACAGCCTTCCAAGGGGAGTAGTAGGGCAAAAGACAATATCTGACTCAAGACTAAAACTTGATAAAGTTTATGGAGGAATGGGTATGAGGGATAGCCCTAATTTGGCAATTTTATTCATCTTTGATCTAATTAACGCAGGTAAATCATGCCCAATGGTCTGTGATGGGATGTTAGATGGGATGGATCTGAGTTATACAGAGAATTCTTTCCATGGGGGCTGCTTGGTGAGTTCCTCACCTTCCTCTCAGTGTGGCACGGATCACTCTGGAGGATTCTCTGCACCTTGAGGTCTTTAAACCACGATTTGAAGACTGCAAACTCAGCACATAGGTTGGGGCAGGGATCGGCAACCTTTGGAAGTGGTGTGCCAAGTCTTCATTTATTCACACTAATTTAAGGGTTTGCATGCCAGTAATACATTTTAACATTTTTAGAAGGTCTCTTTATATAAGTCTATAATATATAACTAAACTATTGTTGTATGTAAAGTAAATAAGTTTTTTAAAATGTTTAAGAAGCTTCATTTAAAATGGCCAGGACCCAGGCAGTGTGAGAGCCACTGAAAATCAGTTGGCATGCCACATTCAGCACGTGTGCCATAGGTTGCCTACTCCTGGGTTAGGGGGTTGTTACAGGAGTAGGTGGGTGAGATTCTGTGGCTTGCATTGTGCAGGAGGTCAGACTAGATGATCATAATGGTCTCTTCTGACCTTAAAATCTATGAGTAAGGCTGGTCCTTGATGTCCTTTTACTGGATCCTCATGGAAGGCTGTGAGTATGTTAGGTTAAGGTACTTATAATATCAGAGGGATAGCCGTGTTAGTCTCGATCTGTAAAAGCAGCAAAGAATCCTGTGGCACCTTATAGACTAACAGACATTTTGGAGCATGAGCTTTTGTGGGTGAAGACCCACTTCACCAGATGAAAAGTGGGTATTCACCCACGAAAGTTCATGCTCCAAAACGTCTGTTAGTCTATAAGGTGCCACAGGACTCTTTGCTGCTTGTACTTATAATAGGAATGTTACCACTAGGAGTTGTGGAACTCTTTTACTGTTTTGCAGTCATAAGTTTCATATCATTTATTATTATTTAGTTAATCTCAATAATGTTTTTATCAATTTGGTATTGTTCTCAGTATAAGTGTTTTTGCCAACCCCAAGACTCCTTTCCCAATATAACAGTGTTTCTCAAACTGGGGTTGCCGCTTGTGTAGGGAAAGCCCCTGGCAGGCCAGGACAGTGTGTTTACCTGCTCCGTCCACAGGTCCAGCTGATTGCGGCTCCCACTGGCCTCGGTTCGCTGCTTCGGGCCACTAGGAGCTGCTGGAAGCGGCGGCCAGTACATCCCTCAGCCCACACCTCCTAACCATGTGGCATAGCATGGGAGAAGCACAAATGTGTTTCTAAGAAAAGTTAACAAGTGGGCAATAGAGGCTGGTATCATGGGGCAATTTGAAGCAAGTATAGGTAGCTTCATAGTAAATCGAAGATTATAAATAGGGTGTAGATTGACCATTAATGGGATTGAAAATGAATATAAGTAGTTTATCTGAGATAGAGAGGAGGGAGCCAGAGGATGGACTCAAAGTGAGGGACGACATGGCTAAAACAACTGCCTCAGAAAGTTATCTTTGAAGCAGCATTCTGAATGCAAATGAGTGGGGCAAGACGGCATTTGTCAAAGTCAGAGAGAAGGGTGTTGCAGTAATCAACATGCAAGATAAGGAGAGCTTGGACACAAACTTCCTCTCCAGGACAAAACCACTGAACTTATTAATAACCAAATTCCAACAGTGTCTGTTCTCTCTCCACAATCTAATACCATTCCTAATCAGGCTTCATATCAGTGCATAACAAAGCGATGCTCTTGTAACTTCCTTATGATCATGCCCAGGGAGCACACTTCAATACCCAGACCATTAATCTATCCATGGGCTTTGACAAAATTCACTGTAAGCTGCTGCTGACTGTATGCAAGCCCTAGAAGGACTTGTGAAGAAGCACTGGGTTCACTCTCTTGTATAAGGCTTCTTTTCTTTCCACAGCTCTAACAAATATTTTTCATTTCACTGTTTCAACTTTATTTCTGCAAGTTATCTTCCTTATTCTTGGACAAAGTAAGAATATTCTTACAGTTAATCATAGTGACAGCTTGCTTATTCAAAAAGTGCTCAGTGCTATAAAGAAGTTCAACAAATACGTTGAGCAATCATAACCAAATTAGTATGTGGAAAACATTTTTGTATAAGCTGAAAGAATGCTTTTCTACATAGATTTGTGTGTTTCAAAGAGGATTGTTAACCATACAATTTAGTGGGGTGAAAATATCCCCATTTCATTTCAATTACAGATCTATTAAGCTGTTGAACAACAGGAAGCACGCTGAGAATTTTTAAACTAATTTTTCTTTACAATTGACTTCTTTGTCTAGGATGCACAACAAATGGATAATGCCTTTTTTCCCCCCCTTTCTATCTAGGTATTCTGTGAATTGGACAGCCTTCAAAACTCTGAGATAGTGGTTGCATATGTTCATGGAGTTTTTTTAAGAAAAAAACCCACCTCCGGTTTTGTCTAAAACTCACTCTTCTGTACTCTGTCTTACAGGCTGCCACTACTTCTAAAAGTTACTTGACTAAGTGCCTTGGAATCTAAAGTCTTCTGTTTATACCCATGATAATTATAACACACGTATATTTCCCAACTACCAAATGTTTATCTGCCCACACTTGGATTTCTAAAAATAATATAGTTCAGCTTCAATGTCCTATATATTTCCATAGCAGGGATACAATTTTCTATTAAATTATTTCTTTAAAAAAAAAAAACCAACAACCCCCCAACCCCTGAGATTATTTCTGGTTCAGTTACAAATGAGTGTTCCATAAGGGCAAGTGAGAGTATTTTCTACAGTTTCAGATAGCTTGGACTCTAAATGTCTCATTGGATTCACCTATGCTCCTGAAACTTCTAGATAGCAGTCTTTTATAGTTAACAAAACAAAACAAAACAAAAACAAACAAAAAACAACTTTGTTCTATCATCTCATATGCAGACCTAACTGCAGTTAGCTATCCACAAGCAGCTGCCATAAGGTTAGGCAGCTGCTAGAAAGACTATAAGCATTTCTGGGCCAGGACTATGTGGAGTCTGTGGGATTTATGTATATGACTATGCAAACTTATGGCACAATAAGCTGCAGTTGGGGCTACTCATGAAGGCCATTTGGAAGTAAAAGGAGAGCAGATCAGTTACAGCTCCAAGTTTATATTGTTATGAATTCTGCTTCTTAGTAATCAATTGTCTTAGAATTTAACTCTTGTCTTGTGCCTGCATGCTCCATGAATGTTTAATTTGCTAGTTTCCGAAGTCACATAGCACTTTTAATGGTGGCCTTTAGCTCTGAAATTCATTTACAACTGTCAGAGCTTCAGCCCAACAATTTCTAGAGAACCATATATGATGAATCTCTGTCCAGGTCTTTTATTAACTCTCCTCTCTCCAGTTTCAGCATTGATAATATTTAGTTTAGCCTCCTTCATGGAAGATAACTTGGTTTTTCTAGGGGCATATAAACCCTGTATAGGGCCAAAGTTGTATTTTCTTGATCTAAATTATGTAAAGGATTGCCTTGATACAAGTAGAAAAACACAAACCGTTACTGAAACACTATACACACAATCCTCCCCTGGGAAGAGGAGGAGAGAGAGAACAAACACATGACAGATGTCCCCACTGGAACGTGTTCAGCTACTGTGATCTGAGAATAGTATGCAAACTAAATGGAAAATAATGGTGACTAGGTGTGAGCATAATTGAAGATGATAGATATAACCAAATGCATCTTGTAGTGCACACAGAAACTTCAGGAATGCATAGTTCTAGATTTAGAGGCAATGATAAATTTGTAAATGTAAATTTGTAGACAGAGCAGGACTGATTGTGTGCAAACGGTATATGATTCCCAATGAAAGCAGTTAGCCAAAGTTCCATCATCTTCTGTTTAAAAGTTGTTTGCTGTTTGGGTTACCGGAATGATTATAATGAAAATAATTGAGTCTAAGACATTGTTTGTACTCTGCTAAAGCTTGGCTTCATTATACAAACTCAAACTGGACATGCCATTGGACTTTAATGAGGACTAATTGGTTGACCTATTTCCAGAATAAGATACAGTAAGTTACTGGTACAAACTGGCATGAAAAATGATCAGTTCAGCTTGCACTGCTTGTTGCTTTCATTAGACTTAGTCACATGATTTCTATTAATATTGATCAGATTTTAGTACTATTCCCTTTTTCATGCATGGAGTTTAGGGTGGGTAGAACCCTATGAAGATCTCTGGGGACAAGAGAGGCATAAGCATACAGGTACCTTAGCACAGGGCAGATATTGCAAGATTGGGGCTTAAGTCAAGGTTCATAGATCTGAAGGACAGGTGTCAACTATGATACAACTGTGTAAAATGCTAAAGACCTAAATCCTTCTTGGCTCACCAACCTGCACCGCTTCCCACTGCTCCCATTGTCTGGGAATGGTGAACCACAGCTATGGGGAACAGCAGGTAGCTGTGACTGCAAAAGGTCAGCGTAAACAAACTGTCTTGTGGCCTGCCAGCAGATTACCTTGACAGGCTGCATGCGGCCTGCGGGCAGCAGGTTGCACACCATTGATCTAGACAATCCCTGAAAAGAGTCTCTTACTAACACATCCTAGAATGTTTGCTTTTTTTTGCACCAATGTTATACTCTTGACTCATATATAGCTAGTGATACACTATGACCCTCAGGTTCCTTTCTGCAGTACTCCCTCCTAAGCAGTCATTTCCCATTTTGTATGTTTTGTTCCTTCCTAAGTGGAGTACTTTACATTTGTCTTTATTGAATTTCATCCTATTTACTTCAGACCAGTTATCCAGTTTGGATCATTTTGAAGTATAATCCTATCCTTGAAAGCCCTTGCAACCCCTCCTCGCTTGGTATCCTCTACAAACTTTTTAAGTGTACTCTCTGCCATTATCTAAATCGTTGATGAAAATATTGACCAGAACCAGACCCAGAAATTATTACTGTGGGACTCCACTCTTTATGCCCTTCCAACCTGATTGTGAACCACTGATAACTACTCTTTGGGAAGGATTTTCCAACCACTTGTGCACCATCTAGATTGTATTTCCCTAGTTTGCTTATGAGAAGATCATTCAAGACAGTATCAAAAACCTTACTAAAGTCAAGGTATACCACATCTACCACTTCCCCCCTATCCACAAGGCGTTGTTACAGTGTCAAAGAAAGCTGTCAAGTTGGTTTGACACCAGATATTCTTGACAAATCTGTGCTGACTGTTACTTATCACCTTATTATCTTCGAGATGTTTGCAAAGATATCAAATTATGGAAAATCTCTCTATATTTTAAGGATTTTTCCTATTTTAAGTGCAAATATTCCAATCCAAAATGGATGGAAGTAGTAATATACAATAACTAGGCTTGCAAAGTATGTCTGAAATGTAAAGATTCTGAAAACTTTCCCAATTCAACAGGTGATTTTTTTTTTTATTAGAACACTGTCTTGTAACATTCAGTTACTTAACCAAGAAGAGAGCCCTAAAAAAGCATATCTGGATGTAATAGAGTATAAATCCAGAATAACTTTTGAGTTGGGAATGTTTTCAAATTTGCACCCTTCTCTTCTGTGTGTAAAATTTTCAAAATTACCTGAGCCCTATTGGCTTCTGAAGTCACTTAGGCACTCTTGAAAATTTTACCCTAGATTTAGACCTTGCAAAAGTGTAAAATCTTTATTAAACCATATTTTCCTCAAATGTTAATTACTAATGGAATCATGAAATTCTGTCAAGTCTGTCCACTGATTAGTTGATCTTATTATGTCATCCAATTTAGTTTACCAGTCACCATGGCATCTGTTGTCTTGGTTTTGAAAGCAAAATATATAGTTTCTCCTGAAAAATTTAATGTCTTCACTTCACTTCTTAGCACTGTGCTCTCTGGGTGGGTTATTTGATCATTCTGATGACTAGTATATAGCCTCATCTTAGCCTGTAAGACAAAGATGGTAAGACTCAAGCTTGGGCTAATCTCTAAATGCCATTTATCTCTGAGAATGCTCTGTCCCTCATTCCCATATGGCAAATCTGGACTCTTAGTCAGAGTATCCCTACCGAATATAACCAAGATAGTGATATAAGACAGTGGCAATGAAAATAAGGTCCTGACTTGCTTAGGGCTATAAAGATATGGACTAGAATTCAAAATGTATTAGCCATCACTGTATTTACTTCTGCAACAAGTGATACATTTTGAAGAAAATGAGTTTGGTCTTCTATGATGCCACTCATTACTTGAACTGTCCTTGAATGGTCATTTTATACACTGCCAACTGCTTCTGACAAAGATCGTAAGAAGGTGTACTCTCAGAATGGCTGTAAGATTCCTTTCCCTCAATTATATTAACTTAGTCACATTCATGCTAGTCTGAACATGACAGTTGCTCACAGATTGTCCATGACATTGTCAGGGAAGTAAGTACAACTTTCAAGCTGTCATATCTTTCCTAACTGTGTGCTCATCATACTACAAAAAGCTCTTGCTCGGGATTGGGCCATTACATTCTCTCTTAAGCCACTATTTTGCCATGCAGAGTGTTAGTCTGTATCATACTGACAGTGCATCTGAATTGCTATTGTGAGCATCAATACTGGCTTGGAAAAAGATATATTTTTGGAAACAGCTATTGCAGATAGTCTATTTAAAAAACAAACCAGAGGAAATACATTTGTTTTGCCTGATGCAAAACCAAGCTATAGAATATAGTAAATCAGCTATGTAATATAGTAAATCTGGATTCACAGTAGCAGAGGTAAATTCTCTTACAAACCCAAATTTCACTTTTTTGTACTAACTATACTTTTATCCGAGGATTTCAAAAACTTTTATGAACACTTAGGTTCACAATTCCACTGCAAGGTGAGTAATTTATTACATCTATATCTTGCTAACTAAGGCAGATCAATTAAATGACTTCATCAAGCAGATATAATGATTCAGTATCAGAGATGGGAATATAACCCATGAATCCTGGCTCTGAGTTCCATTATGTAATCACTAGCTATATTGCCACTGAATACCAGTAATACAGAGCATGTCTACACTGAAGCTGGATATGTAACTTCCAGTTTGGGTAGATATACATATGCTAGCTTTCATTGAGCTAGTATGCTAAACGTAGCAGTGTACCCATGATGTGGGTGCTGGAACAGGCTAGCTTCCTGAGTACTTGCCTAGAGTCTTGGATGGGTTTGCACACTTGGGTGGCTATCCATGTTTCAACCTATGTTGTCACACTCTGTCATAAACATACAGCTAAAGATACCACAACATTACTCTTTACCCTGTAAGGAGTTAATTCCTCTTTTACCTGTAAAGGGTTAAGAAGCTCAGGTAACCTAGCTGACACCTGACCAAAAGGACCAATAAGGGGACAAGATACTAGTGATGGAATCAAGTATCAGAGGGGTAGCCGTCTTAGTCTGGATCTGTAAAAGCAGCAAAGAGTCCTGTGGCATCTTATAGACTAACAGACTTTTTGGAGCATGAGCTTTGGTGGGTGAATACTCCCTTCGTCGGATTCATGTAGAGGAAATTTCCAGGGGCAGGTATATATATGCAAGCAAGAAGTAGGCTAGAGATCTTGCTTGCATATGTATACCTACCCCTAGAAATTTCCACTACATGCATCCGACGAAGTGGGTATTCACCCACCAAAGCTCATGCTCCAAAACATCTGTTAGTCTATAAGGTGCCACAGGACTCTTTGCTGCTTTTAGCGATGGAATGCATTAGCTTACTTTTATTTTGGCTTGTGATTTTCTTTGTAGGAGGAAGAAGATTTATCCCTGGTTTGGTAACTTCAAGGTTTTGTCTAGAGGGGAGATCCTCTATGTTCCTGAGTCTTTTGTTATTCTATAAAGTACTTACCATCCCAATTTTACAGAGGTGATTCCTTTACCTTTTCTTTAATTAAAATTCTTATTTTAAGAACCTGATTGATTTTTCATTGTTTTAAGATCCAAGGGTTTGGGTCTGTGTTGACCTGTACCAATTGGTGAGGGAATTATTCTCAATCCTGTCCAGAAAAAGGGGTGTACGGGCTTGGGGGGATATCTGAGGAAGACAGGGCTCCAAGTGGACCTCTCTAAATATTTGTTTAAATCACTTGGTGGTGGCAGCATTACTTAATCTAAGGTATAAGAAAGAATTTGTGCCTTGGGGAGTTTTTAACCTAAGCTGATAGAAATAAGCTTAGAGGGGGTCTTCATGCAGGTCCCCACATCTGTACTCTAAAGCTCAAAGTGGGAAGGTAACCCTGACACATCCACATTGTAAATTAGCATGCTAATTCAACCAGAGCTAGCATGTATATGTTTACCCTCCAGCTCTTAGTGGAAAACTGAATTAAAAAATTGGGCTCTGTGTATAACGGAAAATAGCTATTTTTCTAGACTTTTCTTATGTCCAGTAATAATCTTGCTAGTGTCTGAAGTAGATTAAAAGCAGACAATTGGATTTTTTGCTTGTCTGCAGAGGTCCACACATACCTATTCTGAATAAATATAGTCTAAAATTTAGTACCCAAAAATTCAAGTCTGAGACTTTCAAAGCCAGCTAAGGAACTGTCTCCAAATCCCACTAAGTGGCTCAATGTCATTCCTGGTGTTTATTTGAGTGTTATTTTAACCATCAGAGGCACCAATCCTGCAAAACGATCTACAACTGTGGTAGACTATTATTTCTGCCTGGAGTATCATTGAATTCAGTCCTGTGAAAAAGTTGAGACTTCTGCACTCATTTGGACTTTGCATACCAGAAACGAGTTTTAATATAGGGTCTTGGCACTTCAGTTTCTGATCTGAAACTACTGTGCAGAGGTAAGTAAAAATTAAGAATGTAAAATATTAACTTTAACTCTCCTCCCTCCAATTTTTTTTTTAATTCAAATTTTGTTTGTCTTGGTTGACAGCACAAATCTCTTCCTACTTTATACAAATAAGCCCTTACCTATTCCTGTATAGAACACAATGATTCATCTCTCAAGGTTGATTATCGTATGGAGAGAGGGAAAAAGAAATACCAAGGTGAAATAAAATGTCTGAAATAATTTGTTGGGAAATAGCCAACATGTTTTTTGTAAAGAGAAATCATGCCTCACCAATCTACTAGAATTCTTTGAGGGGAGTCAACAAGCATGTGGACAAAGGACATCCAGTGGATATAGTTTATTTAGATTTTCAGAAAACCTTTGACAAGGTCCCTCACCAAAGGCTATCAAGCAAAATAAGCTGTCATGGGATAAGAGGGAAGGTTCTGTCATGGATTGGTAACTGGTTAAAAAGATAGGAAATGAAGGGTAGGAATAAATGATCAGTTTTCAGAATGGAAAGAGGTAAATAGTGGCGTCCCCTGAGGACTGGACCCAGTATGGATCCCATTTAACGTATTCATAAATGATCTGGAAAAAAGGGTAAACAGTGAGGTGGCAAAATTTGCATATGATACAAAACTACTCAAGATAGTTAAGTCCCAGGCAGACTGTGAAGAGCTACAAAAGGATGTCACAAAACTGGGTGCTTGGGCAATAAAATGGCAAATGAAATTTAATGTTGATTAATGCAAAGTAATGCACATTGGAAAACATAATTCCAACTATACATATAAAATGATGGAGTCTAAATTAGCTGTTACCTCTCAAGAAGAGATCTTGGAGTCATTGAGTAGATGATTTCAGAGAATTATCCACAGTGTAGAATGGCAGTCAAAAAGGTGACCAGAATGTTGGGAATCATCAAGAAAGGGGTAGATAATAAGACAGAAAATAAATTGCCTCTATATAAATCCATGGTATACCCACATCTTGAGTACTGCATGTAGATGTGGCCACCCCATCTCAAAAAAGATATATTGGAATTGGAAAAGGTTCAGAAAAGGGCAACAAAATTATTAGAGATATTGAACAGCTTCCTTATGAGAAGAGATTAATAAGGCTGGGAATGTATATTAATAAGGTTGGAGTGGTATAGAGAAAGTAAATAAGGAAGTGTTATTTACTCCTTCTCATAATACAGGAACAAGGGAGTACCAAATTAAATTAATAGGTAGCACATTTAAAACAAACAAGAAAGTATTTTTTCACTCAACGCACTGTCAACTCCTTGCTAGAGGGTGTTGTGAAGGCCAATACTACAACAGGATTCAAAAGGGAGAAAGATAGATTCATGGAAGATAGGTCCATCAATGGCTATTATCCAGGATGGGCAGGAATGGTGTCCCTAGCCTCTGTTTGCCAGAAGCTGGGATTGGGTGACAGGGCATGAATCACTTGATAACCTGTCTGTTCATTCCCTTTGGGGCACCTGTCTTTGGCCACTGTCAGAGGACAGTATACTGGACTTGAAGGACCTTTGGTCTGACCCAGTATGGCCATTCTTATGTTCTAAAATAATCCGAGGTAGAAGAGTTAATTAAAATCAAATGTTTGTCTTGGCTGCAGTGAAAGAAGTCAAGAGCTGGAAAGAGGAAAGCAATTTTTTCTTGGATCAGTGATAACATCCTGTACTCTAAATGACCTACTTGCTAATTGCAACTTCATATTTAAGATGGCATTGAAAAGTAAATCTAAAATCAGGACTTACTCTCCAATTTATGTAAAAGCTAAAATACATTTCTCCCCAGACTGCTTATTATATTGAACACTGTCTCAGCTTTGAATAATTCTGCTGAATGTTAAAAACATTTACAAATTACTTTCTCTTTAAATT
The DNA here is from genome assembly GCF_003597395.2 of Chelonoidis abingdonii. Taxonomy (NCBI): domain Eukaryota; kingdom Metazoa; phylum Chordata; order Testudines; family Testudinidae; genus Chelonoidis; species Chelonoidis abingdonii. The sequence continues at coordinate 283,201,318 of NC_133769.1, read as the reverse complement.
TTCTACTGGTTTTATAACATACATTCACGTGCCCTAGTTTAATATGGAAAATTTAAACCTCATGCTTTCCATATTTAAGCTTAATAGTGTCTCCAAAATTCACTATGGAAGTTTTGAACCATATTGTAATATTCACATAGTGGGTGCACAAGTGACCTTGTTACCATAATGACTAGACTATCTGCTGACATCAGGTTTCAGATCTGGTCTCTCTCTTTCCAAAATATTGGAGCAACAACGTCTGTGTATGTAGGTTTCTCTGTTCTTTGCCTCCTAGCAGTGAGAAACAAAGGATAAATGCATCAAACACAAACAAATGACATCACCTACTAGCTGTTGGTGTGAGTGAGTTTGCTCGACTGTTTGAATTTTAATTTTGATTCTGATTTCAGGTGACTTCAGTTTCAGTTACAGGTGCTGTGGCAGTTGGGACTGAGTGCCTGACTGTGTTCCCTTGATTGACTTTGATTGACCTTCCCCAGTGTGACTGACAAGGGGGTGGGACTGACCTACGCAAGCAGGCTTTAAAAGCCAGAGGCAGAACGACCAGGGGGCTGCAGACAGGGAAGTTTGAGAGGAAGTTTAACAGAGGGAGTCCTACAATGGTTAGAAAGACCTACAACACTTGTTCCAGCATTGCTTCTGTCCCCTCCACCTGCATCTGTATCCAGACAGAGCGCCTGAGCATGGATGATTCTACCCAGATCCTGGTGTGGTTCTACAAAGACTGTGATTTGCAATTCCCACTTACTGACATCCAGGCTGGTGGGACCATCCAATGTGAAAGGTGCCTGCTGGTTGAATCTCTCAGGCAGCAGGTGAGAGAGCTACAGGAGGAGGTGGCTAGGTTGAGGAGCATCCGAATCCATGAGCAATTCCTGGACAGTCTCCATTTGGAGACAGCTGAGGTAGTTGTCCCAGTACACAGGACTGCTGACACACCACTGGTGGAGGAGGAGATGGCTCATGGTGAACACTGGAAACTGGTTACTTTTGGCAGCAGGTGGTGCATCACCCCTGCCCCGAACCCTTCTGTCATGGTAATAGGTAACCGTTATGCTCTTCTTGATACAGGGAAAGAAGTAATCACCCCCTACGGTAGAGAAGAAGCCTCGTAACCCTAAGGCTAGCAGGTCTGCTGCCACCACTGCANTTTCTTGCACCACCTGACATCAAACACAGACTAGACACATTTAAAAATAGAAATACCTGATATATCATAACAGTTCAACCCTTTTACCCCATAAAAATGATAGATTTCCAGTAGAAATATACACTCCTTTTCATAAAACTAGTGACAATCTAACATGCACTGCTGTGCTCCCCTTTCCTGATCTACTCAACTGCCTAGATTGCTATTTTCAGCATGGCCTGCTGGAACAGAAGCTGCAAACTACATACTACTCTTCCTTCTTCCCTGTTTGCTGCCCCCTCTCTCCCAACAGGGAAGAGAATGCATAGAGAAGAGCAGGGAATAGGAGAAAAAATGGCTCCACCCCAGCTGACCAGGGAGAGATATTTTCCAGATTTAAAAATAAGACATTTCTCCCCATTTTGAGAGGAAAACTTTAGTCATAAGTTTCCCATTGAAGGTATGGCTATTGTATTTCATAGACCAAAACTAAAGGATTTATTCTTTGTGGATTCACAGTAGTCTGTGCCTGCTATAGTGGATCTTGTCAGCCTGATGTACAATTTCAGGATTTCCATCCCAGTATTTTGAGTTGTTGGACAGGGATAGTCTTTAAGGAAGCTAAAACTGAGTATAAGAGGTAAAATTCCTCATGTTTTTAGACCTTATTGGCTGAATAGTAGAGTCTGTATTTTACACATTACCACATTAGTTCTCTGTTAAAAAATACATAAGGTCCATTTGTTTAAAGAGATTAGGAGTAAGCTGTTAATAATAATAATAATAATAATAACAATAATAACAACAATAACAATAATAATAAAAAAACCCAGAGAAAGAAGTTCCAAATGCTAACAGAATCCAATTAGTCATGTATTGATGGGCTTGTCACAGGTCTTTCCTCAGCAAGATGTAGATTTAACAATAGTCCTGTATTGGCCAGCACAGAAATATTGCTTTTTATCTGAAAAACTTCATTGCATTTCTTCAAACATTTTTTTTTTCCTATAGGAACCCCACGACAACCACTTCCAACCCCAGCTTCAGCTCTTCAGACTGCCCGTTATGAGGATTTGTGACAAAAAAATAATAATCATCTACCAATTCTAACAACTTCACATGAGGAACGTTCACAATATGGGAAAAGGAACTCTCTCCAACAGACACCACATCACATCTAGGAACACAAGCTGCTCCTAGTTCCATTTGGACAAACGTGAAATGGAATGGTACCTGCCTTTTGTAATGCTTTACTATTTTTCCAAAGCCCCTCTACTCTGCGCTGGTTAGGTCTCATAGGGAATATTGTGTCCAGTTCTGGGCACTGCATTTCAAGAAAGATGGAGAAATTGGAGAGGGTCCAGAGAAGAGCAACAAGAATGATTAAAGGTCTTGAGAACATGACCTATGAAGGAAGACTGAAAGAATTGGGGTTGTTTAGTTTGGAAAAGAGAAGGAGTGGGGACATGATAGCAGGACATGAGAGGGGACATGATAGCAGTTTTCAGGTATCTAAAAGGATGTCATAAGGAGGAGGGAGAAAACTTGTTCACCTTAGTCTCTAAGGGTAGAACAAGAAGCAATGGGCTTAAAGTGCAGCAAGGGCGGTTTAGGTTGGACATTAGGAAAATGTCCACCCAGAAACTATCAGAGTGGTTAAACACTGGAATGGATTGCCTAGGATGGTTGAGGAATCTCCATCTCTGGAGATATTTAAGAGTAGGTTAGTTATATTTCTATCCGGGATGGTCTAGACAGCTACCTTCCAGTCCTAGAATACATGAATCTATGAATAAGCCAGCAACTGAACTCTTTTTCCAATTCATCATTCCACTGTAGTCTAGTAATTTCATAATGGGATTGTGGATAAATCCTCATTCATCACCCTCTTATAGTAAGATTCAACACATCAAGAGATGAAGAATCCATCACTTTTCTTAGTAGTTTGTTCTAATGGTTAATCACCCTCCTTTTTACAAATCAGTAGCTTCTTACCTAATTTAAATTTCTCTGGCTTCCTCTTCCAGCACTTGGTTCCTGTTACACCTTTCTCTGCTAAACTGAAGAGCCCTTCAGTACCCTATGTTTTCTTACCATGAAGGTACTTAGATTCTATAATCAATTCATCTCTCAATCATCTTTTTGTTAAGCTAATGAGATTCAAGGTATTTACTGTCAGAAGAAAATAAATCTAGAATCTTGGTTGTAAATAGGTTTAAAAAGAGAATTGCAGTGTAAAACAAACTTTGAGAGCTCATTGCAAATGACTGGAAGCCAGGAAGGACATGCATACATTACTCCAGTGGCCAATTGTCCACACCTCTAAGAGTTATATTTTAAGTTTAAAACAGTCAAAGAGGAGTGGGTGAGAGGAAAAAGCAATAGCCAACCTAAGCTGGAACACACCCTTCGCCTTTTAGTACTCAGATACAAAACTCCCAATATAATTTAGGCTTAACCCAAAAATGGGATAGAATAGGAAGAGACCAACTACCAGCCAATTCCAGTGTGTTAGAAACTCTAGGATCTCATAAGAAAGGGAAGATTGCCATTGGATACTCTAATATTTCCTGGGGGTGTGGTTCAACCTCATAAAGAGTGGGATGGCCAGGAAAGGCGTCTGTTTCAGCTGGCATTCCTACTAAAATGAGCTAAATTTGCTTTTTAATATTGCCAAATTTCCAAAGTCACTTCTAGATGATATCTCTAAAAAAAATTGAGGAAAAGCTAAAATGCTATCTATAGTGCATTAATCAAACCAAGGACAGGCCATATATTTCATAAGCTTTCATTTATGTTGCAGCTTTAATAATTTAATTGAGAGCATTGCTGTCACTAATCTATTCAGTTTCCATTTTGCTAGCATTCTATATTTATGTATTTAAGCAAAAATTTAATACACATACTCTAAAGTAGTGAGATGTTGTCATATTATCACATGTAGCCTCAAGTTACAGCACAGTTGATGTTTTCATGTTCTGTTTTATTTACTGGGTTTGAGTGATTTACTATTTTGAGTTCAATGAATTAAATGTTTTAGGCAATAAGATGTGAAGACTCAATTGTATTTGGCTTTGAATCTCATATATAAAAACCTGTCAAGGTCCAAATTTCTTGGTCAAAACATAGTCGAGGTCCAGACTCTAGAAAATAATTATTAAAAAAAGATGATGATGATGATGATGAGTAAATAAAAAAATTTTGGGGACTGTTCAAAAGTGTCTGATGGTCTAGTTTTGGCCTGCTATCTACCTATTGACTATCCCTCCCCTAATTGAAACAGGAGACAAGTAGATTTCCATGTTCTCCTCCATACTAAGTATGAGCTTTGCTTACGCTATTGATGTCCCTCCACAGATAGCTTGGGTTCTGTGAAATTGGAAGGAATAAGCTGTCGGAGCTGTTTCACCTTATAGTCCAAGAAATCCTTTTAAGCTTGGGAAAACCTCTAAAAACCAAGTTCTTGTAAGAGCTGTGCTTGCCAGAGACCAATAAGAACACATGTGAGATAGAGAAAAAAAGCCATGTTCCTTATCTTCTTATAGATCCCTGAAAGCAGCTGGATCTAAGGACTTATTTACCACTGAAATTTCACCCGTAAGTTTGTCATTATAGTGGTATCAAAATAACTACTTTGGGGGTGTGCATTTAGCCTATGTTGCTTGGGTTGAACAGCTGGGCAGGGGCAGATCATAAACTCTACCTTTGGCCATAAACTCTATCCTTGTTTTTATCTACAGGATAAGCAGCAAATAATAAAAAGAAAAGTCCTACTACTGAGAGCCCCTGGGCATGATCCTGATCTCAGTTAGACCAGTGTAAATCTATAGTAGCTTGACTTTAATTTATTTTCTGTATATTCACTAGCTCAATAGGGAGCAGAAATTTTACACTCTGTTTGTATAAATTCTAGATTTCCTTTAGCTGGGACAACATCTGTGCAGCATCATCACAGTAAGTTTCTAATACGGTATTCCTTTCTGTGTTATTAGTGTATCCTAGATTCTTTAGTCACATTTATATATGCATATTTAGATAAATGAGGTAACTTTGTGGGCCTCCTTCATTTTATGAGAAATATTCATAAGTATAGATACAGTTAGTCAAAGAAGGAAAGAACATGAAATTTTCTCTTGATTCCTTCCTCCCTCTTCTTTCCAGGAAAAGCTTATTTAAGATAGTGGAAGCTATGGGAGTCTCAGCTCCTCATTTCCTATGACTTCTTCCATCAGGATTGCAGCTGTGTCTCTTTAGGAAATTCTCTGATTTAACATGTTCAATGAGTCTTTTGCTGGAAGGATGCCTTTCCTGATATGGCTTTTTTGAGGGCATACTTATCAAAGAGTTAATACAGCTGTGCAAAAGCACAAAGGAATTGCAGGGCAGAAAGATGCTCCTACTATCTCCAGGCTGGAATTTCACAGGCTGGATTGCTTAAAAGGAAGTGTATTCTTGCTTGTTAGTAACCAGTAATACACTACAAAAGCTGTTTTTTACTAAGTTTACCAAGCCAATTATAGAACAAATCACCAATCTGGGGGATTGTCTGATCAATTCTTTGAAGTTTACCCTGATTAAGCATTCTCAGTATAGCCCCTGCAGTGACAATGGTCACAGTAGGTCATGTTGTTTAGTCCATAAACATGGGCAGCCATCAGAAATGTGTGTGATCTCTTGAGCAAAGTGATTTGTCCCTGCTAGCATCCCTAGTTGCAAATTACCCCCAAAGGGGTAGTGTGTATGGGATCATGGTCCTGCTACAGAACAAGGAACAGGAGGAATTATCACCTGACAAGTGTTCCTCTTGATGCTGTACATTGTCCTTATGCTTTACCATTGTAACACTTCTGCCAGGTGGAGCCAGCATCAACATGGGCCCAATTCAGTATCCAGGGGTTCTTTTCAATAATACAACATAAAGCCCTCAAGCCCTCACCCAGTGACCTGGGATAATTACACACTATCCCCTGGGTGCCTCTAAGAGACAACACTTCCCCTCTCACAAGCACAGACTCTGAGTGTAGCAAAAACTTTTAATAAAAAGGAGGGAAGTAACTCAGCATTAATTTGGGAAAACACCAAAACTAGGGTTCATAAACACAAACTATGAGCAAAAGACCCACTCCCAAGTAAGTTGGGCAGTGTCCTTTTCCCCTCAGGGTCTTAAGTCCAGGAACCCAAAAGTCCTTTTAATGTGTCCATCCCTTCTCTGTACCCCACTCACAGTTGCTGTCCTTGGACAGGACAGTCAGAGATTTCAAAGGTTCATCCGCAGAGTCCATCTCCCACCCTATGTGGAAGACAGGTGAGAGGGCAGGGGTGAGGAGGCATCTTACCCACTGCCCTGCCCAGGCACTCACTCATCACTCTAATGGCTAATTGCCATGCCTCTGGGGGCTCTGCTTTGGCCTCTCCACCAGCTTCTCTGCCAGCTGCCTTGCTGGCCGCATCTCTCCACCAGCCACCCTACTGGCCACTTGTGATGCCTCACCACCAGCTGCCTGGCTGGCCACTCACCACAATGTCTTCAAGGTCCCCTACACACAGCTTCCAGTGATTTCAGCAGTTAGTAAGGGAACCTCACTGCTGGTGCACACTGGGCAGTCTCTTGCAATAGAGACACTATCCCAAAGTAGGTCTAAGTATAGGTATCAGTGATTTAAGTTCTGCAGCATGTAACAAAACTCTCAATTAAGTCTACATTAGCTCTTTTTTTTATATATTATGGAGGGAGGAAGGATCAAATGGTGTCTAGGCCCCTTAAACAGCACCCACACCACCAGGTACAAATCTTCCTCCTCCTCCTTTGGAGCCAATGTCTGTTGCCTAGCAAGCACCATTCAGTTGAGGGTTAACCCCTCCATTAGGTATTGTTCTGCTGACCTCGGTTCACACAACAAGGGTAACAACCCTTTATTACTCCTGCTCCAATAACAAGGAATTGGGGATCCAACACCAGACAGAAGTGGTCATTTGGGCAAGTAATCCCATCATGCTGAGCACCTAGGCAAGGTGAGTGTCCATGCAAATAATATCAGCTTCTGAAGTCTTTTTCCATGGCTCACCACTAGATGTCAAGGGAGAGCTCATTCATACTCTGCTTACACAGTGGAAAAAGCTACAATAGAGTCCTAGGTTCCCCAATTTGTCAATCAGCCCTGAGGAATTATGCTCTCCTCAGTCTTGAAAGTTCACTTCATAACCTAAATCTTTTTTAAAAAATGTCTGAGGATCTAACACAGGTGTTTTACAGGCCTTTCTACTGTTAACTACATACTTCTCTTTAGCCATGGACAAGTTTTAGATAGCTTCTCAAGATCAGATATTCAGAATATGTTCTCCAGGTTTGTATCTGAGAAATGATGAGAGCAAATACTTGTTGATTTAATCTTGCACTCATATCCTATGGACTTAGTTTAGCCCATGATGTTTAAGTGCCTTACTACACTGGAAAGTCAGGTATTTACTGTCAAAGTGACCTGAATTCCATGCATAGGAGCAAACAAGAAAGGCTTAGTTAAATTGAATATTGTTCCTCAACCTCTAGGGTACATCAAGCTGTGTTTTAAACATCACCTGCTTGAATTATAACTTAAAGAAAAGAAAGAATAGCAGTAAAGGTCACCAAGGAATACATAGTGGAACAAACATTAGTAAATAAGCATATTCTTCATCAGTAATGGAAGAGTCTGGCTAGGAGTTTCATCAGCACCACCAAAGAAGCATGGAACAAGCTGCAGATTACTGATACCTTCCAAAATGTCCTTGGTTAGTGTCAGTGATGTAGGATCCTAGAAATATTAAATCTATCTTTGACTGACAGCTCACTTTACTGGTTCTTCCTATCTAAAGATAAACTCAAGCCAGATCTCTAAGATCAAAGACTGATAGGGCTCTAATAAAAATTTTGTAATATAACATCTTATCTTAATCTTTCACTATTTTATCTTTTTAAGCTTTCCAACATGTGGAAAGTGAGGATCTATTTTTCTGTTTTTCCAGAGCTTGAACAGGTGATATTCTGTAGCTCAGTAGAATTAAGAATGGATCATTTTACTTCAGGGCTCTTTTGGTAGTCTGAACTGTTCTCTTTGCTTCTTAGGTTGGTTGATGATAATATGGAGGAGACCCATGCTGGAGACTGTCAACATTAAATAACTCAACAGGTTTCAGTTTCCATCTGAAGTGCTTATAAGCACTTGACTGATAAGAAATTTCAGCTAATCTCTTTAGTTTATTTATCACTATTTTGCAAAATGGAAAGTGAAAGTATACCATGTGGAATTATGTAGAGCAATAGCTAACTACAAGTAAATATGTCTGTAAACTATGTTCATATAAATCTGTATCAATCTCATTTTCTCAGGTCCCTTCCTTGGCTGCATAATTGATAACAGAATCTTTGTTTTGAGCAGGTTTAAGAAATGATAATTCTGTTTGTAAGCTGTCCCTTAAAAAAAAAATGTCTATGCAGTGTGACAAAGTTCTGTCCTTGACTCCATGGGTCCTGCATTTTCTTGCAGATTTTGCTAGCCTCAGAGGCTCACTCTGACCCTCTACATAGCCCTTCTCTCTGTAGAGGCAAGGGTCACAGCTTACTGAGCCATTTTCATCATAAGCCAACAAGGGAGGGGAGGAGAAGCAATCCTCGCTCACACAGCCTCTGTTGTCTCCCAGTTTCAGTAATTAATCAATGAAGGGAACCCAGGCCCACCCTCTGTTCCATGCTGTAACACAGGGACCCTAAAATTAGCAGTTATGGTAGCTGACTTTTTGGAAATAGGACATGTACAATTCCCTGGGCCACTTCCCCATAGCAGACCTCCCACTCAATATCTCCTTCACCATTACCTCAGGGTCTCCTTCCTTGCACCTGATATGGATTTGTACTGCTTCATTCCTCCAACAGCACAGCTCCTGACACCCACACCTCACTAACTAACTGGGAGGCTTTTAACCAGTTCCAGCCAGTGCTTGATTGGCTTCCGGTGTCCCAATCAATCTAGCTATCTCCACTGCCTTCTAGAAGGATCTTATATGACCTCAGCTGTCTTGATTAACCTGGAGCAACTGCCATTTGGTTACCATGGTACCAGGGATTTGTTTAGACTGGGGCTAACGTACCTGTTCCTCACTACTTTACTGTAGCCATCTGGCCTTGCCCCATCACAGCAGCAAATGGCTTTTCCCTTGGACAGTAGGGGTGGGATATGACTTCCCTGATATTTGGCCACAGCCTAAAAACTACTTTGAGGGGCATTTTAAACATGATGATGGATGGTGTCACAAATGTCCAATGTCTGAAGAGTATGATTAATCAGAAGCTTTCAGAAGCCTTCAGTATTTCTAGCCTTGAAGGGTATGTCTACACTAGTGCTCCAGATATACTTTCACGCTCAGGTAGACATACCCATGCTACCTCTGACTGAGCTCACATGCTAAAAATAGAAGAGTAGCTAAGGCTGCATGAGCAGTGTGAGGAGCTAGCCATCAGAGTTCATCAGATGAGAAGCTATCCCTTTCAATGCTCAAGCCAGTGCAGCTATACTTCTATTTTTAGTGTGCTACCTCCATCAGAGCTAGTGCAGGTATGTCTACCCAAGCTGGAAATTACACCTCTACCTCCAGCATAGACATACTGAAAGAGTGGCCATGTAAGCCCATAGGCAATAGACTTATTGCAGGGAATAAAAATCCCTTTTCTCAAGGGATTTATTAACTCAAAGAAGAGTCCAAAATGGGATCAAAGTAATACAGAAGACTTGGTCACCGCCAACAGATGCCTTTCCAATTTTCAGCAAACTGGGATGGGAAGAGGACATACCTTTTGCTTAAGGACACTCCCTTGCAACATCTTCCCCTTTCTTTTATAGCCCCACCCCAGCTCATGTAAGGATTATGGAAACTGACTTTTCGTGAACTTACTGAGTGACTTTTATGCTTTGTCACATGCCAGAAAAATGTATTAAACTTAGTCCAGTTTAGGGTAGCTACAAACCAGGAGTTACATATTGTGTCTAAAATCCCTAATTCTCTTTTACCTCCTTTGTTTTTAATGTACCTCTTCAAAGCACTCTAAATGCTAAGAAAATTCTCTTTCTTGTTTTGTCTGAAAGCCTAAATCTTTCATATTTGGTCATAACTATGAAATGAACCCAGTGCTACATAAATGAGAACATCTTTCCAGTTTAGTAAAACTTTATGAAACCTACAGATATATTGATAATAGATACAGTACTGATGTCCTCATTCATCCTATGACGGAAAACAATTTGTATATTAATATAATTGTATTTCATGTTCAATTAGTTTGTAACTTTGGTGAGGTGGGTGAAGGGAGGGAACAATCTGTTGCTTTCTCCCAGGACAAATAAGTGAAGGGTCTGAATATGAGACTGAACATCTGTGCCTTGTGACAAGCTGATATAATTTTGATAAAGCTGTTTTAAGTCACTGGAACTGATGTCCAAAAAGCTCTGGGAAATAAAACAAAAAGATTGAAAAATTATGCTGAATGCCACACTGTAAAGGCTACTCTGATTAATCTTTCTGTTTTATCTTCTGCTTCTCATTTTGAAATAGCAAAATTATGCTAGATCTGAACTCTTCATCAAGAAAGAGAAGCTAAAATAAAGCAAATATTCAAAGGGTTGCCATGATCCAGCATGTCATGAAAAGCAATGAAATACAGAGTCGAAAATGGTGAGGTCATGTCAGATAGCTGGTTTGGAGATAGAGAATCACACATAGCCAGAATGTGCCAGCCTCACTCCTGAATAGTACCTTACTCTGAAAGTAAAACTGCTTGTTGCAGTAGGGTTTCTTGTGGATTAAAATACTATACAGCAGCAGTACAGGTAGCAGGATCTGATCCCATCTGACCACAACTGAAATATTAATCGTTAAATGTCTGTAATGATTATGGTGCACGTACTATAAAAGGGAGATACCTAGATGACCATAGGTTCAGGATTAGACAGGATAGCAGAGGTAATAATAGATTACTCCCTTCTGTCCACACTATGGCCAGAATTTTAGTGTCCCAGTGCTCCTATATATGAGTAGAAGGAGTCAGGGGCAGGTTGTGAGTAGGGGGAGGCATAGCTCAGTGGCTTGAGCATCAGCCTAATAAACCCAGGGTTGTGAGTTCAGTCCTTGAAGGTGCATTTAGGGATCTGGGATAAAAATCTGTCTGGGGATTGGTCCTACTTTGAGCAGAGGGTTGGATTAGATGACCTCCTGAGGTCCCTTTCAGCCCTGATATTCTAACCCTTGACTCCATCTTCCTACTCATTGGCTAGAATGGCTTGCTAATACACAGTTAGGGGTGAAGTAACTTTGGGTGGGATCCACAAAGGGATTTAGGTGTTGCAACACAGTGTCAAAGGCACTTGGACAATCATAGAAATACCACTACAAACCATAAAGCTGATTTAGATACCTAGACACCCTACATAACAAATAGCGGTGGGAATTAAATCCACAAAAGCCCACATGCTAGGTGAGGATCCACCAAAGCTAGCCAAGGGGAGATACTGAGGAGATGGGTGTGCCCTAAGCCGCACTCCTCTTTCAGTATTGTAGAGACATAAGTCCAGGCTGCAGGGAAGTATCTATCTGTGCATGCAATCCATGAATGGAAAACTGTCACCCAGAGTCAGGTGGCTTAGCTTTATTTCTTGAGGGATTGAGTTAGATGCTTAGATGTGAGCCTTGCTCCACACAAGATGTAGGGCAGAGGATGCATGACCTCCTACCTTATAGGCCAGTGGTAAGTGCACTTACTTGGGAGATGAGAAACCCAAATTTGGTGTATTTGCCTTCACCCCACCAAAGGGTGAGGAAGGATTTGAACAGGGGTTGCCTACCTCTCAGAATTCCTCTGAGTCTCAATGGGTTCTCTGCTTTGCTCCTGGGGCAATGTAACTGTGCACTGCTCCATGTACCATGCACATTGTAAAATTGTGAGTGCCGTCATTACAGGTTATATGAAGAAATGACAACAGTCCACTTGTAATGACTTTCCCCCTGTAGCCACCAGACACACATATTCAAAAGATTTCTTACTCTTGAGCCTAGGCTTTTCACAAAGACCACTTGTTTTGTGTGTCAGATCAAAAAGAGTGCTACTTCAGAACTGGCATCTGGAGCTCTATCAATTATTTTGCAGACAGCATTGAAAGGTGAGGAATGCCAGGATGATACTGCTACTACAGTGCAACCCTGTTTGTCTTCAGTTAAGCACCAGTAATCACAGCTGCCTTTGTTTTCTTTCTGACTCATTCCTCTTCAAGTACCTCCTTATATTTGCTGCAGCATCCTCACTTACAATTATTGATTCCTTTGAAAAACCAAATTTAACTACTATATAGTTTAAAAGAGTCTAAATCAAACCCAGGTCTATAATGCATGCAAATCATAGATTATTTTCCCTTATTTTAAAAACAAAACACAAAAAAAAAATGTTTCAGCAGTACAATTGAGTTAAATATGTCTCTTTAAATGCAAGCGTTATTCTAATATCACAAAAAAGAGAATGTTAATTAAGACTATTGTGCCAAAATAAAAATTGCCAGTTACTAAACTGGTTTTAATAGACGTACTTCCATTGCAGTCAATGGAGCTATGCTTACATACTTCCATTGGGTGTTTGATTGTTCTGTATTGTCATGGCAATATCGAATCAAGCTCTATCTTAAACTGACAATAGGAGAACTCTTTTTCTAACTGGGTTTCAAGTCACTACCTTGACATTTACTCTTGATTTTAGACAGGTATTTCACAGGGAACATACTTGCTACCCACCACAATGCTTACCAATATGGTCAGCTTTCTTGCAAAAAAAAGAAAAAAAAATTCCAAAATCTTACTAATTGAATGCTAGCAAATAACAATGGCTCTACACACATTTTTTTTTCTTTTGAATGGAGAAAGCTTTGAGTATTAGAATTCATTGCTTGTCCCATGTCTCAGATGAACATCCAGGAAAAAAGTACATCACAAGATTTCACTAAAAGCGTTCAGCACCTTGCTTCTATTAATAATACTGTTATTGGCATTCACATTCTCAGAGTTGTAACATAGGGAATTTTAAAAACTGACATCCTTAATAGACAAGTATTATTAGGAATATGTGGAAAAAATGAAAATCTAAATGTACCTTTCAGCTTAGTATGAGCTGACAGTTCAACAGTTTGAAATATTAGCTAAGTGTCATACAGAGAGCTATCTAGTGTGTTCTCATTAAAATAAGAAGCAGAACAACCAGCAGTTGATTTGAAAAATTGAAATGTCAGGGAAATCCTAATCTCTGGCAACAAAACCTTACCATATCCAAAGTAATAGAATTAGAAATGTGTAATTAATATATCTGCTACCAAGGGCTATGTGCATATTCCCTTCTTTTACCCATTGACCTGCTGTCCAATATCACATACAAAAAACAATACTTTTGGATTGAGTTTTGGACATTATTGTTTAACATTAAATTCCCTCAAAATGTAATGGCATTAACCTTGAGAGTAAGCATGGAGGCAGAGAATTAAAACAGTAACAAACTGATCTCTTCCAGTACAAGATTTTCTGTGACAAGCATACTGGATATAACTGGAATATTAATGAACAATGTACATCTATTATTACACTGCAGTAATGCCTGGAGGCTCCATTTAGGAGAGGGGTTCCCATTATGATAAGTCCTCAACATACAGACAAAAAGATGGTCCCTTGCCTTAAATAGCTTCCACTAGATTTATTTATTAGTTATTTAAGAGGCATTGCCGCACAACTTTTGTTGCCTCAGACTATTTATTTGGTTATGTTTTTTAAATTGTGGCTATCCAATGCTTGGAGTGTGGGATGCATATCCGCTTATTGTAATAAAACATGGCTACAATGTAGCACTGATGTTTAATGGTTTGACGTTTTCTCAGTTATTTTAAAATCCTTCCATAGTTAACACTATCCCACCACCCACTGGCTGGTGTGATCATCATGGCGCCTTATTCGATCCCCACTGAGGTCAGTAGAATGTTCATTTACTTCAGTCAGAGTTCTGCCTAGAGCAATCTGTCATCCAACAGTGGCTAGGAAGGTGGTGAGCAGGACTGCTAATGACTGAGATACAGCTACTAACCACAGTCAGTACTCACAGTTCATGATATTATTATTTCATCCTCTGTCCCCTCTGCTCACTTGTTAATCAGGCACATCTGTTCTTCCTTGCTTCTCCCACTGGTAAAACCTGAGATTAGAATTGAAGGCATCCGGTGGCTTGCAAATGATGCATGCAGTAGTTTCACAGAATTATTTCAAGATAAAACTAACAAAGCCTATTCTAAGCCTACTATAGCTAAACAATATATTTGGGGATGCACGGAGATTAGGGTTGATATTGTTAAAGCAAAGTCCCACTATAATACAAATGTAGAGAAAGAATATTAATAAATTTTAAAAAGAATTACATTATTCTTCACACAAACATAGTTAAAAATTAGAATGCATAAATGGAACCAAAACCAGCCCCATGTCTGTGAAGCATTTCAGTAACCTGTTCAGAGAGTTAATGATATGAAATTCACACATACAAACTTGAGTTTTGGAAAGGGAAATGTGTAGGGTTTAGATTGAGAATCGGCAACCTTTGGCACGCAGCTCGCCAGAATAAGCACCCTGGTGGGCCGGGCTGGTTTGTTTGCCTGCCGCGTCTGCAGGTTTGGCCGATCACAAATCCCAGTGGCCATAGTTCGCCGCTACAGGTCAATGTGGGCTGTGAGAAGTGGCAGCTAGCACATCCCTTGGCCCACGCCACTTCCCACCACCCCAAATGGCCTGAAGCGACAAATCGCAGGCACTGGGAGCCGTGATTGGCTGAACTCCCAGATGCGGCAGGTAAACAAACCGGCCTAGCCCATCAGGGTGCTTACCCTGGCAAGCCGCGTGCCAGAGGTTGCCGACCCCTGGTTTAGATAGAAGCCACCTATTATTTATTTTGGTCTGACTTCTTTCCTCTAGATAAAAATTCTGTCTGGTGAGAAATGCTGATATTTAAATATTTGTTTTAATCTAAGTCGGAATGAAAACCAGAACTAAAACATCATCAATGTTTTGAACCACTGACTAATCATTACTGACACCTCTCAGCTTAATATGTTCTAAAGGGGGGATTTATTTCCACAGCTGCAGCATCCTCACTTACAATTATTGCTCAATTGCACTGTCGTTTAGCTTTCAAATACCTCATCTGTGCACATGGTAGTAAATGCAACACTCTAAAAGCATTACAAGCCAGCAGTGACACTGGGCCATGGGTCAGAAATGAAAATTCAAGTCGATAAATAAATGATCAATACAATTGAAACTGCTGGGAGGTTAATGAACTTCACATGGGGCAGGCATATGCTGCATGCTTCAGAAAACATTGGTGGGTGCAAAAGGGAGCAGCTGCTAAGTGATTGCTGTCATTAGAAATGTTGCAATGGCAGGAAGATTTATTTGCTCTCCTAGGGTTTGAGTCTGCCAGCTCCAGGAATTGCTCAGCATCTTGAAAGATAGATCCCTTAGTTAGGTTTGATTAGTGCCACTTCAGGAGCCTCTCTATATAAATACAAAGTATTCTGTTAGTGGGAGGAGAAGCTGCTTTTTGTAACATACTTGCTGCTATTGCTTGATTGCTGTGGCTATTTCTGCAAGAATTTCAACCCCTCTTTGTGCTTTGTATGACCGCTCTATCCAGGGTGACCAGATATCCCGATTTTATCGGGACAGTCCTGATTTTGGGGTCTTTTTCTTATATAGGCTCCTATTACCCCATCCCCTGTCCCGATTTTTCACATTTGCTGTCTGATCACTGTCATAAACAGATAGCTAAGGGTTAATACCTCTTTCACTTGTAAAGGGTTAACAAACAACACCTGACCAAAGGACCAATCAGGAAACAAGATACTTCCAAATCTCGGTGGAGGGAAGCCTTTGTTTGTGTTTTTTGGGTTTTGCTTTGTTCTCTCTGAGTCCTGAACGGGACTAGACGTGCAACTAGGTTTCTTGCCAATCTCCCTGCTACAGTCTCTTATATATTCAGAATAGTGAGTATTAAGTAGAAAGGCGGTTATAGTTTCTGCATTGTGTTCTGTATTTGCAACTGTGTATCGGCTGGTAGAGTTTTAATGTTATAATTGGCTGAAAAGTATTTTAAATTGTATTTCTGCTGGAGGAGGCTTTTTTTTCCATTTTCTATAAAGCTAAAAGACCCGTGTAATATACATCTTGTATTTACAGAGATTTCTTATTTTTCTTTTCTCTTTTATTAAAAACTTTCTCTTTAAATACCTAATTGATTTTTTTTTCTCTGGTTAAGGCTTTGAGTATGATATTTCTCACCAGGGAAGTGGTGGGAGACAGGGAGAAAGAAGGGAGGGAAAAGGGGGGAATCCTTTGTTTAGATTCGCAGAGATTGGAAATATGTATTGCCTCTGGGTGAGGCGAAGAAGGGAGGGGTAGAGGTGGAAAACCTCTGTTTTAAAATTCAAGGAGTTTGAATCACAGTAATCTTCCAGGGTAACCCAGGGAGGGAAAGCCTAGGAGAGGCACTGGTGAGGGAAAGAGTTTACTTTCCTTGTGTTAAGATCCAGGGGGTCTGGGTCTTGGGGGTTCCCGGGGAAGGTTTTGGGGAAACCAGAGTTTATCAGGCACTCAAAGTCCTGATTGGTGGCAGCGTATCAGACCTAGGCTGGTAATAAAGCTTAGAGGAATTCATGCTAGTACCTCATTTTTTGGACTCTAAGGTTCAGATTGGGGATAAAATACTATGATAATCACCCTACCTCTATCTCAGTAAAATTAAAGGTAATTTCTTGGAGGTCATCTTGGTCCCATTCCCTTTCAATTTGTCATCATTAGCCATTCCTGTCTTTGATTGTAAACCCCTACAGAATGCCCAGTCAAGACTGCAATGGGTCTCTTAAAAGTCAAGCTATTATTAGTAATCTGTGGTTATTATTGTCATCTTAAGGTGGGAAAAAAACTTTGAACTCATAAGGATTGTGGAATGCTTATATAACCCTGACAGCAAAACATGTATTTTCTAAAATTATTTTAGTGTTATCAAGAAATACATCTAACATCCTGGCAATACAAAATCATTACAAAATATTTCAGAATTACAAAATGCTATATTGGTACTTTAGAATAATGAGTGGGGAAAAGGATGAATAGAAGTCATTGGAAAGGTTAAATAGTTGGGGGGAAGCTTTCTGTACTACAAGAATCCCCAGTCATCTTGCTTTTTTTTTTGGAGGAAGAGGAATGAGTGATGATTCTGGAATGAGGAGGGAGGGACGATGTTTTGCAATTTGGCTTTCTGCTGTGGTGTTTGAGTCCACAATGAAGTTATCTAGTGGGCTGGCATTTGTCTGCCTCAGAAAACTGAATTCTCATAGGGAACAATATATTTTTTCTTTCTCCCAACTCATATTCCTTTCTTGCACCACCTGACATCAAACACAGACTAGACACATTTAAAAATAGAAATACCTGATATATCATAACAGTTCAACCCTTTTACCCCATAAAAATGATAGATTTCCAGTAGAAATATACACTCCTTTTCATAAAACTAGTGACAATCTAACATGCACTGCTGTGCTCCCCTTTCCTGATCTACTCAACTGCCTAGATTGCTATTTTCAGCATGGCCTGCTGGAACAGAAGCTGCAAACTACATACTACTCTTCCTTCTTCCCTGTTTGCTGCCCCCTCTCTCCCAACAGGGAAGAGAATGCATAGAGAAGAGCAGGGAATAGGAGAAAAAATGGCTCCACCCCAGCTGACCAGGGAGAGATATTTTCCAGATTTAAAAATAAGACATTTCTCCCCATTTTGAGAGGAAAACTTTAGTCATAAGTTTCCCATTGAAGGTATGGCTATTGTATTTCATAGACCAAAACTAAAGGATTTATTCTTTGTGGATTCACAGTAGTCTGTGCCTGCTATAGTGGATCTTGTCAGCCTGATGTACAATTTCAGGATTTCCATCCCAGTATTTTGAGTTGTTGGACAGGGATAGTCTTTAAGGAAGCTAAAACTGAGTATAAGAGGTAAAATTCCTCATGTTTTTAGACCTTATTGGCTGAATAGTAGAGTCTGTATTTTACACATTACCACATTAGTTCTCTGTTAAAAAATACATAAGGTCCATTTGTTTAAAGAGATTAGGAGTAAGCTGTTAATAATAATAATAATAATAATAACAATAATAACAACAATAACAATAATAATAAAAAAACCCAGAGAAAGAAGTTCCAAATGCTAACAGAATCCAATTAGTCATGTATTGATGGGCTTGTCACAGGTCTTTCCTCAGCAAGATGTAGATTTAACAATAGTCCTGTATTGGCCAGCACAGAAATATTGCTTTTTATCTGAAAAACTTCATTGCATTTCTTCAAACATTTTTTTTTTCCTATAGGAACCCCACGACAACCACTTCCAACCCCAGCTTCAGCTCTTCAGACTGCCCGTTATGAGGATTTGTGACAAAAAAATAATAATCATCTACCAATTCTAACAACTTCACATGAGGAACGTTCACAATATGGGAAAAGGAACTCTCTCCAACAGACACCACATCACATCTAGGAACACAAGCTGCTCCTAGTTCCATTTGGACAAACGTGAAATGGAATGGTACCTGCCTTTTGTAATGCTTTACTATTTTTCCAAAGCCCACAGAAGCCAATGGGAACCTCTTCATTGACTTAGATGATCATTGGAACTGATCCCTAGGATAACTTGTAGATAAGGTAAAAGCAAGAAAGACTAGATTTCATAATTAATTAAAGGGAGGTGGTTTAAGTAGTGAGTTCTGAAGGCTACAACACAGTGAATGTTTTAGAATTTTTCCCTCAAGTCTTCAACTAGGAAGAAAGCTATATTTTGTTTTGACCCTAAATATAGTTCTAACCTGACTTTGGACCCTTTCTTATTCTAGAGGGATCAACGAGTTTCACTGTTGACAACAATAAGAGCAGGCCCATTATCTGAATTGGATCCAGTTCCTACATTGGATCCTCACACAACAAAAACAATGTGCATAGACTCAAGTGAAACCTACCTGATAAACTTGCCACAGGACATTCCCTCTTTTGTGTTATATGGGAAGCTAGGGATAACTCTATGTTAAGATTACGGTCACTTTTGAAAAAAAAAACTAAACAAAAATTGATTTCCATGTTCATATTCATATGTTCTCAGTGATTTCCAGATCAAATAGTCTTGGTTCACAAGTAATAAGTAGAGATGGTCAGAAGTTTCCCTACTGAACAGCTTTTCACTGGAAAATACTGATTTGAAAAAAAAAACAGATGTTTTTGTGGCACTATCAATTTAGTTAAAATTTGATGAAAAATTATAGAAACAGAAAATGTCAAAACACTTAATTTAAACTTTTCTGTATAATATACATTTAAAATAAGCTATTTTGACCTTGACAAAATGAAGCAGTTCTATAAAGTTGTTTTGATATATTCTTTTTTTTAAAAAATTTCATTCCATGAGAAATTTCAAATTTTTAACTTTTTGTTCTGATTTAGAATGAAAGGAAATTTCTGAAGGTCAGAATTTCCCATGGAACAGAAATTCCAAGTTTTGACCAGCTCTAATAAGATTTTTCTTGTTAGTCCTGAAAACTCAACCTGGGACTCGAAAGTTAAGCTTTCCACTGCCATTAGAACTGTTATTGAATACAGACTAGCAATGATACTGGCAGTTAGCAATAAAAAATGCTTTATGTAAAATTATATATAAAAATAGGTGATCAAAACCAGCTGTTTTGCACATTCAGAACTTGAACCAGTGAAATGTCTCAGGCCAGCAGGGTGTTCAGTGCCCTTAAATTCTATTTTCTTGAATTCAAGTAAATAGAACTTGAAGTCTCTCTGTATGTCCTATGATTAGCCCATCTATGCTGGTATTGGAGGTGAAGGGAGATGAATTATGGAAAAAGAATGGGAAGTGGTAACATTTCTCTTCCACAAAATTGCAATCCGGTGTTGGAATTCTATATTCATTTATAAAATATAATGAAGACTATACCATAAAATATATATAATGATGGATCTACGCTTCCTGTGATATGTATACTTCTCCACCATTATGGATACTGAAAGCCATTTATGTGAATGCTAGGTAGAACAGAGGGAGAGCTTTAACTGTAACACTACATGTTTCTGAGAAATCACAAGAACAAAGACAAAAGTATGTAGAACAGATAATCTGAAGAGATAATCTGAAGAATTATTAATTACATATTTGAAAATATACACAAATGTATACAAAAACTAAAAAGGATGCCTATCCATATGCTACCTTTGACATAAATTGGTGAATTTCAGATTTAAGTTAAGATATTTTAAACTCACCACAAAAATCCCTTACCCCTGAAAACAGTTCCCTGCCCGTACAATTCTCTTGCATTTTGATCATCTTAGGGAAGAAAGATGAGCATTGACTCAAACAGAGGCATGCCCATTTACACCAGACAAGAATGCATAGACATACTGAGAAAGATATTAGCCTCCGATTTACGAGAGTTGGAATTCTGTCACTTCACTCCAAGAAATTATCATTGGAATAAGGTTCTCTCAGGGTGAATCAATTTGACAGAATATGGCCCAAGAACATAAAGGTTAGGAGATCAATGAAGTGATACAGGTATTGAAAATTTTGTATCTGTCTCATTCAGATTAATAATGTTGACACAACGTTAATTTTAAATCAAATGGAATGTGAATTATCTGTTAAGTCATGCTCTAAAAGAAGAAAAAGTGGTTGAAGCATCTGCATTTCTCCTGGACTAGTAAACTTTAGATTCAGGCAGTAGCTCATCTTTTATTATTCCTTTTGACAACTTGAATAATAAAATGTTACTTTTGACCTTTTTCATAAACAATGACAAAGAGAGAGGAGTATGGGCTATTTAGCTTTTCTTTTTAGTTGGTCCATCTCAATTATTTTAATTGGTCAAAACTGTAAAACAATTCATGTTCTTATATGTAAGTTTTTGTAGTAATATATAAAAGAATAGCAATCATTCTGGGGAAAATAAGAACAAGTTAGTCATGTTTAATGAATGTGATGAAGAAATAAATCTTGTGGATAGTGACGTTTCTTTGCTTTGCATCACCATTTTTATATTTTACGGAGTTTAATACCCATAGAAAACTATAAGTTTCAGCTATTCAGTAGTAATTTTCAAACTAACAACTGCTGCACAGTATCAAATTGCAGTGGGAGAATATTACGCCTGAATAAACTAAAGTGCTATTGAGAATTTCATTATTCTCTATGTACAAGCAATGCCTTTGCTTTAGATACAGAACATAATTTCTCAAGCTGTTTACACAGCATGTTATGAAAACAGTTCTGGGATGAATAGAGATTGTTAGAATATTAATTTAGTAACATACCATGGTGTGTAAAATACATTATCCATTAAAACAACTTTCTGTCCACTATGGAGAGAAATTACTTATAATTTAAAACTTGAATGTTGTTTTCTCTTAGACAAATCCACTATGACCAATTTCATGCTTGCTACAAAATTCAATGGTCAATACAGGCTGGTCCAGTGTGCAGATTCTTGCATGTTAAAATTAAGGGTAGCAAACATTCCAAGAAATAACTTCAGTGACACAGATAACTCCCCCACTCTTCACAGTGCAGAAAACAGTGAATCATCATAGCTTTTCCACCAAATCTAGAAGGGAATCTTAGCTTCCTTGATGGTAGGAGTCAAGCCCAACTTTTGACATCTGTTTTCCTGACACCTGGGCTACTTGTGGCTATAGTTCAGTACTGCCAATGCTCTCAATTTTATTGCAAGACTCACAATGTTTGATGTTTAATTTAAAGCCCCAGTGGCTGGGCTCTAGTGGTTAAGTGTGAATCACAGGGTTATTTTTGTTAGTTTGTTTGTTTTTAAAGTTCCTAGCTCATGATTGTGGGAGAAACCTTGAGAACTCAAACCCAGTGAGGCCTAAAGCTCAAGATCAAAACAAAAAACACACATGGCAACTAATACACTTTTAAAAATATATTTATTTAATTTAATTAATTTTTTTATTTATTTACTATTTGATTTTATTTAGACCTGACTCATGGTTTCTAAGAGCTTGAGCTTGGCAGTGCTGCTACATGTCTCATTGAAGGCATTACCGGAGCATTGCAGTAGGAGCACAGGAATAAGTATGCATAGCATCTGTGTACTCCTTCTCCACCTTTCTATATACACATGTCTAGCAACTGGACAGGGAGCCAAGTGGGAAAGGATTGTGTATATGGGGGGTGGAGGGTAGGACCAGTAGCAAATGCACTTATCTATAAGCACACAGAAAGGAGGAAGCAGAAAGAGGGTGAAATATCTGAACGGGTGTCTAAGGGTATCTAACGCTGCAGCTGGGTGCATTCTTCCCAGTGCGGGTACACAGACATGCACTATTTCCATTCAAGCTAATATGCTAAAGATAGCAGCAGCTTTGGATAGCATAGGCAAAGGCTTGAACTAGCCACCTGAGTACACACCAAGGGGGTCCCGGTGGGTTTGTCCTCAGTTGGCTAGATAGCCTAAGCTGCTGCCCACTGTACCCCATCCACATTAAAACTCTTAGTGCACTAGCTCAAACAGAGCTAGCATGTTTCTGTCTACCTGAGGTGGAAAACACACTCCCAGCTGCAGTGAAAGAGTACCAGTGTAAGTATACCCACAAAGTTTCCAAGTCTTTACATTGACTGCACAGTTGATGTACCACACCTCTTGTTCAAGGCTATGCCTAAAAGGTTTCTAACCATTAGAAGGGTGAAATTCTGGAACAGCCTTTCAAAGGGAGTAGTAAGGGCAAAAGTAGTGGGGGCTTTAAGACTAAACTTGATAAGTTTATGGAGGGGATGGTATGATGGGCTAGCCTAATTTTGGCAATTCATTTGGCAATTGATCTTTGATTATCAGTAGGTAAGTATGCCCAATGGTCTGTGATGGGAAGTTAGATGGGGTGGGGTGGGATCTGAGTTAATACAGAGAATTCTTTCCTGGGTGTTGGCTGGTGAGTCTTGCCCACATGCTCAGGGTTTAGCTGAGCATCATATTTGGGGTCGGGAAGGAATTTTCCTCCAGGGCAGATTGGCAGAGGCCCCGGAGGTTTTTCACCTTCCTCTGCAGCATGGGACACGGGTCACTTGCTGGAGGATTCTCTGCAGCTTGAGATCTTCAAACCACAATTTGAGGACTTCAATAACTCAGACATAGGTTAGGGGTTTGTTACAGGAGTGGGTGGGTGAGATTCTGTGGCCTGCATTGTGCAGGAGGTCAGACTAGATGATCATAATGGTCTCTTCTGACCTTAAAGACTATGAGTCTATGAATCTATAAGGTATAATCTAGCGTTGTCTGTCAAAGGATGTGGTTTAATTAGGTTGCAATTTTATTAATTTAAATTAACCTGGGAATTAACCAGCAATAACTTACAGTGCAGATCAAAATTCCTTCCTTAATCATTTCCACCTTCAGGAGGGCTACCATCATCCACTATCCTTTCACTGATGGTTCCCAGGATTTTGCTGGGACTCAATTGCTCTCTCCTTTGAACAAAGGTTAAGGGACTGAGTAAAGGTGATTGTCTCCTCACTGTACCAGACATTAGGCATCCCAATCCCATTCCTCACCTTCTTTGGGTGATACTTTCCACTGAATCCACTTCGAATTCAAGTTCATACGGGAATGAGTATCTGTACTGGACATCTGCCACCAGCAGTTAGCTTGGTTGCCTCCGACGCTCCAAGCCAGGCTCCCAGATGGGTGACAATTTCCTCCTTAACACCCCAAAATATATCTTCTCCCCACTCAGAGAGATGTACTGTATAGTCTATGAATAACTAAAGTTATCATACATGATTTTTTGTGGTAGGTAATTATTGATCCTTCTCATTGCCAATGGTTCCCACATCTTCTGGCCTAATTCACCAGTAGAGGTCTGGCAGCTCCTTACCAAATGCTCCATTTAAACACTTCAGACCAATTTACCTGGAAAAAGATCCTAAATCTGCTCTAACTGTATGCTTTCATGATTGTCAATTCCCTAACAAATGTACATTGATTTTTCAGCCTGGTGTAAAATAAGCACTCCAGGCAGATGCTTCTTGGTTACCAAAGAGTATAAATTGGTCCCTGAGCATACTTCTCTTTTGATGCCAACTCCAATTTCCCTTCAGTAAAATTCAGAATAACTTCACCACCGAGGCACATTTGTGGATCACCAGGGAAATTGGCAAGCCACCTGTGGGTCTGATGCCCAGAGATCCAAATTTCAGCTCTTATGACCTGTTTCCTTGATCCCAATAATGTGTCTTTCCATTCATGCCAACTCAGCATTTCCTTTCCATTGAGGCCCAGCACTGAGCTGCCAGGGGAAGTTGGCCACCTTCCTGCCGGCCAAAAGCACAATATTATGTCTGCACTTATAGTCCTCCGATTATACTAGGGTGACCAAGTATCTCAATTTTAAAGGGACAGTCCTGATATTCAGAGCTCTGTCTTATGGGCAACTATTACTCTTTACCCTCATCCCTTTTTTCACACTTGCTATCTGGTCACCCTACATCAGAGATCGGTAACCTTTGGCACTCAGATCGCCAGAGTAAGCACCCTGGTGGGCCGGGCCAGTTTGTTTACCTGTCAGTCCACAGGTTCAGCTGATTGTGGCTCCCGCTGGCCATGGTTCACTGCTCCAGGCCAATGGGGGCTGCACAAAGTGGCGGCCAGCACATCCCTTGGCCTGCACTGCTTCTCGCAGCCCCCATTGGCCTAGACCAGCGAACTGCAGCCAGTGGGAGCCACGATCAGCCAAACCTGTGGATGCAGCAGGTAAACAAACCGGCCCAGCCCACCATGGTGCTTACCCTGGCGAGTCGCTTGCCAAAGGTTGCAGATCCTTGCCCTACATTATGACACAGCGACAAGATCTTGAAGGAAGAGTTAATTACTCTCACCAACAGGGACATCCATGCTCTTGTATGCACTTTGATGCTACCAAAGATAGGCATGATCCGTTGGACTCACATCCACAGCATAGCTTGGAACAGAACAACTCCATTCCCCCTCAAAATGGGATCCCAGTTCAACAGGGGAACCTCAATGGTACACATTTTTGACATTGCCAAAGTACTTTCTATATCTTCCTTTGCTGAATCCCTTATTAGCCCTGATGGAGCTCATTTATCCAGTGGCCATGACATCACTCCTGTCCTCCAGTAGATTTGAGTAAATTCCTCCACACCCCTAATGTACATCTGAATGTGCAAGGTGCCAATTACTCTGCACTTAAACAAAACTGGTCAAAAATCAAGACTGAAGAAGTTGAGCTCATTCAGGTGCAGCTAGTGTTTGGCTCCCAGCACCCACTCTCACATTCTGCCTATCTCATACTTTGCGTCACTCAAAGAGCTGTCACTAACCAACATTCTGTGTATTCAGTAATCTTGTTTCCATTAAAAAACCAGACCAAAAAGATCCTCTTAAACATTGTGAATAAGCCTATAGTAACAAGCTTGTAGACTCATGTAATGAAAGAAAGCCAAAACTGTTTACAATAAATATTTATATGCTTAGACATTTTAGGGCTGAGAAAGGACTACTTAATCCATCCCATGTATCACTGCAGGATAATGCTCCTAATCTTACTGAATCTCAGTTAATTCTGTTTAGTTTTGCTTTGAGTATTTCAAAAATCTGCTTCTGAAGTCTTCCTGAATGCAAAGGTTCCACTGAACTCAGGCATTGTCTACATACAACAATCAGTCTTCCTATTGAGTACAAATATTTGTATTACAAAATAAATATAAAGTGAGCCCTGTACACTTTGTATTCTGTGTTGTAATTGAAATAAATATATTTGAAAATGTAGAAATACATCCAAAAATATTTAATAAATTTCACTTGGTATTCTATTGTTTAACAGTGCAATTAAAACTGTGATTAATCATGATTAATTTTTTTAAATCACAATTATTTTTCTTAAATTAATCATGTGAGTTAACTGCGATGAATCAACAGCACTCATATATATTACACACACAACCACACTTCCTAACATAACAATGATATGGGTAATACCTCATTGTGTAAAGATGAGTAATAACCTTCAATGTCATATGCATAGAACTGCTTAAACATTCCATTATGTCAGTTGTCATTCTTTAAGCCAAATCAATTTCATATTTATGTGCAATTTATTTTCTGCTATGAAGCCTTATCACCTACTGACCTGTGCTTTTATCAGTCATTTAAACCTGTGCAAAATTGGGTGTAATGCTACTTTTTGTAATTTGGTGGCATTTTACAGCCACTTTGCACTGGTGTAAAATGATTACACAAAATGTTGGGCAGAGGAGAATCGGTCTTCTACTTTTTTCTGCCATCATGAAACATTCAACTACACACTTACAACAGATATCTTATAACTAAGATAGATATAGAATTGCATAAGTACTCTTTCTAACTTGAGATTTGACATTAATTATGGAGCTGATTTTCCCCTAAAATATCATATGATTTTTTTTCAAAGATGTTAAAAGCTGCATTTAGAATTAATTTCTTCAGTAAAATTCAGAGTAACTTAATTGATTTCAGTGAAACTACTGGTCTAACTCACTGTGAAATTAGGTCTCCTGGACAATTTTAAGAATTTTCATGTCTGGGAGCCTTATCTTAATTTTATACTATGCCCATTCTGGATCCCTACAAACATAGTGTCATTGTATGACCCAGTAGGATCTCTGTTATGCTTTCCTAAGCCTAGAATAACATTTACCTAGAAGATGTACAGCTCTTGTAGTTTTAAAGTTTTTCAAACACTAACATCCATTCCCCTAGAAAGATTAGCCAGGTAATGCATCTTAGTTGAAGCTAAAACACTTTTCAAAGTATGTTTTCCTCTAACAAGTTGCCAGAACTTCTCAAAGATTGGCCAGTAATTAAATTTCTCAAGTGTGCTTGAATTTTTAAAATACTCCATAAATGTATACATCAGATCCATTAGTGTGAAACTCTGACATATATCTGTGTTAAAATGTACTATTACACGTGGACAGAAATGGTGTTTCTGAAACTGGTTTTCCTTAACACATACCAAAACAGACATGAGGCAAATGAGCTGTAAATCAAGCTATTCTATGGCCTGGGTAATTGCTGAGACATATCGCGGAAGTATAGATTTAATGTCTATGGGATGATGGTGCATATCTATGGAATGTGATACAACTGCTTCTTTTAACAAGAACTGCATAGAATATTTGCAGCGCAGTGGCTTCAGTGGTTCCTCCCTGTCAGCCTCAGAGGGAGCCCACTCCACCTCACTATGCCACCTAGTGGCTGATAGCCAACTGATGGAAAATTAGCAGGATATGTGCCAACGAGGAGTCTAAGACCATGGCCCATTGGGGCAGGGCAGGGCAATTAGCAGTCTTCAGACCACCTCTCATGATGGGGCAGACAGAGTCAGGTTCAAGCCCCTGGGTGGGGCAGAACAACAACAGTCTATGGCCCAACTCTCTGTCTGGGGCAGACAGCAGACAAATATGTACCATCCAGCCTAAAGTTAATAGGCTGCCACCCTGGGGTGGGGCTGACAGCAGGGGGTATGCAGACATGAGCTCACCCTGTAAAGGGAGATTTTGGCAAACCAGTAAAGTGCCTGAAACCACTATGGCTTATTGTTAAAAGCACCCTATTAAGCAGTCTCAGCTTGACCAAGGCAGGAGGGGAAGGGGGTTGGGGTGCCACAGAAAGAGCAGCTTGACCACACCCTTCCTGATAAGAATTGTGTTGAAGTTGCTGATACATGTATTTTAAAAGAGAAGAATGTGCCTCAGGAATGTCTATTGGGGTTTCAAGGCTGCAGACTCTAGAAAAACCCACACCTGGTTAATCAATAATCAGAAGGAACCTCTTGCTTGACCATTGAAGATGCTTACACAACAAGTTTTCTTTAAGGGACATGCTGTTCTATTACTAATGTATAAATAAGGGGGGGAAGTTTGAGGTAGTTGGACTCGTTTGGGACTCTTTTGGGACTCTTTTGGGACTCTCCTTCTGGATACATCTTGCGGTCCCAATCCGCAGACAGAAGATTTGGCCATCAGAAGCCTGCCGCTGTGTCACTAGAAAGCCACACTCAGCTTTGGTAATTATTAAGGGTTGGGGGTGTTTTACTAATCTGTTGCAGATGTGTGTAAGTGCTTGAGACTAAGTAAAATTTAACTTTACGTGGAAGCTTTTGTGTTGTCCTGTTTGTGCCAGCCATCTATAGGTCAGACGGCCGTGTCTCCCCTGATTTATTTCCTGACATCACCTCGCACAGAATAAAAGATACCAAGATCTTTGGGTTGAAAGAACCCTGGGTTAACAACCCTTCTCCACCAGGTCCCATCCCAGGGCCCTCACCAGCAGGGATCCTGCTGAAACATGCTGACCAAGTTTCAGCAACACAACTGGACTAATGTTTGGTTTCCTTGGGTTACTTCCTACCCCTACCTATCCATAGAGCTCCATTGCTCACTGGTCCTCAGTCTCCTTGGGGTACTCAGCAGCTGGGAGTATTAGCAGTTCCCCTGCCTTGGGGTCCTCCTCCAGGGGCAGAGGCTGGCACAGCTTGATCCCTAGTGCAAGGGACAGCAGCAAGGTGGAGGCATTGAGCTTCTTCCCTGGTTCTTACTCAACTGAGCTGGAGGCCCCACCTCTTATACTTCCTGTTCCAGCCCTCTGCTTCCTGGGTGAGGGGCAGGCCTGGCCTAGCTCCACCCACCAGCAGGCAGGGAGTAGTTCCTCCCTGTGTGTCTTGGAAGGAGGCCACTCCGCCTCGCTACATGAAGTATTAACATAGGATGAATTAACTTAATTCCTGAAGAAATTTTTTTTCCAGTCTATCATAAAAATTTCAAACATCAATTCATGGGGGGAAATTTGTCCAAAATGTGATAGTAGTAGTTAGCATATTACATTGATATTTCAGCACTGTGCAGTTCAAACAGTTTCCAAAGGTTTATTTGCTTTAGCGCAGTATAGTGTTCTCTAAAAACAAAAATCAGAAATACGCCTTAGATGTTCTGGAGATCACTTCAGGCCAAATTTTGATACCCTTTTTTCACACTGAATACTACCTTACTCCTAACATAGTTCCATTGAAATAGATGGTATTACCTGAGAAGTAAGGTACTCAGTGGTAGTAAAATATGGCAGAACGGGCAACTTGAGAACTGCAAGAAGGATTAATATTTTGATCATTTCTTGTTAATTGGCAAGTGCTGTTCAAGTCTCCTGTTTAACTATTATTTTTATTTTGGATAGTGACATTTCTTAACTTTACACATTTCCAGTGGCCAATGCCAGAGGGAAAGAACAGAACAGGTAATCCATAAGTGATCCATCTGCTGCCACCCATTCCCAGATTCTGGCAAACAGAAGCTAGGATCACCATCCATGCCCATCCTGTCTAATAGCCATTGATGGACCTTCGGTGAGTTAGAGATTTTGGGGGGGTAAAATAAAAGTTGTTTAAATCAGTGCATGAGAGCTAGGCGTCGTATGGTAAGATTAAGTAAATCTGATCATACTGATGGCTCTCTGCATAATTGGTATCAGGGACAAAGTTTTGCTTTTGTCTACAAGACTAGAAATACAACATAAAACTCAGAAGTTCTCTGTGTGTGGGTTTTTGTTTTTTAAAGAACAACTACTATCCAGGTTGGTAAAAGGATTCTTTACATCCAGTATTCGTAAGTAATAAAGGCAATTTACTGTCCATTTGAATACTGTATTAAAATAGAGTTTGAATTATATGTGCAGAAAGTTTAAAAGGTGTAGGGAAACCACTTCCAGTGAGGAATATCTCTAATTTTTGTCACAAACAGTTCAGTGAACAGTCACAGAAAGATGTAGTTTCTCATTTTAATCATTCTGAATCAACTAATGGAGCCATATATTGACTCTTAGCCTTTTCAAGCTAATAATGCACTCTAGATATTAAAACAGTCTTCAATAACTTTCATACTTTTCATGTTCTGCATTATGTGATCTCATTCTCTTGGTAGAGTCCAAGAAGTTACACATTCAGTTTAACATCTTTTTAGTGGGTAATCAGATTCTACTGATCTTTGTACTTTATGGAATTTATTATCTCTGAAGGTTGCAAGAGCACACATAACAGCATTTATTTTTAAAGAGGCTATACCAGATGACCTCCCTTTCTTCATTCAAATCCTACCAAAAATTAAGGCAGAATCGCAGTTACTTACAGTAACTAGTGGTCCTTCAATGTGTGGTCACTATCTATATTCCATATGTGTGTACGCATGCACATCATCCAGCCAAGCCTGGAAATTTTTCACAGCAGTTTCCATTGATCCACACTTCTGCGGTAGTTCCCCTCAGGTTCCCGACCAATGGCATAAAGATAGTATGGGTCAATGCCTCTCCAGTTGCTTCTCTTACTGCAATCCAACTGGATCCAAAGCATAGGGGATGTAGGGCATGTAATAGAATACAGATATGGACCACACATCTTGAAGAACCTATATTTATGGTAAGTAACCTCCATTTCTTCTTTGAGTGATGGTATTCCACACATTGGAAAGCAGTGTTCAGATTGAAGGAGAGTGTGAGAAAGGTGTCAGCAGAGATGCTTGTAGTACTGCCATTCTTACAGCTGCCTCTGCAGTTGCTGCTTGGACTAGAGTGTAGTGCAGGGGTTGCAAACTTCAGCCTGGGGCCCAGCAGAGTAATCTGCAGGGACCACCTCCTGCAGCTCCCAGGGGCCATGGTTCACCGTTTCTGGCTACTGGGAGCTGCTGGAAGAGGTTGCCAGCACATTCCTGCAGCCCGCACCACTACCCGCAGCTCATAATGACTGGGAACAGCGAACCACAGCCACTGGCAGCTGCCTGGAGGCTATATCTGCAGATGGTCAACATCAGCAAAATGTCTCCTGGCCTGCCAGCAGCTTACCCTGATGGGCTGCATGCCGAAGGTTACCAACCCTCAGCGTAGCGTGTCACAAATGTGTGAACAGATCTCCAAGTTTTTGCCCTGTAAATGTCCTTCAGCAGAATGTCCAATAAGGATCATGTTGAAGCAGCTTATGCTTACATGGTGTGAGCAGTAGTATCCCTGGAGAGGAATTTTTGAGCTATTCTGTAGCATTCTAAGTTGCATTCCAAAACCCATTTAGAAATCCCCTGGGCTTGCCCTCAAGATCTTTCTCCTATTGCAGTAAAGAGTCTCAGATTTTCTAATGGGTTTGGTTCTTTGCAGGTAGAATGCCAGTGTGTGCCTGATATCAAGGGAGTGGTGTCTCTTGTCTTTGGAAGAAGCATGGAGTTTCAGGAAAAATACAGGTAAGTGTATAGTTTGTCTAATGTGGAACTCAAACAATCTTGGAGATAAATTTGGGGCGTAATCTAAAGGAAATCTTCTCTTTGTGAAACACTGTAAAGGAAGGATTAGCCATAAAGGCCCCTCCTTCTGGTCAAAGCAATGAACACTAAGAACACCACTTTCATGGACAGATTGGTCATGGCACAAGTTGTCATAGATTGGAGGTCAGACTTGTGAGTGTTGAGAGAACAAGGTTAGGGTCCCATTGAGGCATAGGTTTAATGACTGGTAGGGAGGTTGTGATCAAGCCCTTTATTAATTGTACAGTCTCTGGGTGAGTAAAGACAGAATATCCTTCTACTGGGGGAAAGAAGGCACTAATCATTGCTAGGTGTATCCACAGCAAACTAAGGGCTAGACCTGCAGGTTTTAAGAAAAAGTGATAGTTTAGATACTGTGAGCATTCCAGCTAGCTAGCAAATATTGGTGGAGGCATACCGAGGTTGAAAGGCATCTCCATTTACCTAGGTAGCAGGATCTACTTTGGTTAAGGATTTCCTAAATGAGGACAAAGCATGAGCATTCTATTTCTGATACCCATCCAAAACACCAGGCCTTGAGATGGACAGCATCCAGGTTGGGGTGCTCGATCTTCCTCCCATCCTACCTTAGGAAATCCAAGGGTGGATCCTTATAGGTGGGTGTATACACGCCTGTTAGAAGTTTCATGAATTGTCTGGGAGAGTAGGGTGCTAAGGAGGATCACAGTGGCTCCGTTGCAATAGATCTTCCCTATAACTTGTGATAATGAGAGGATGGCTCATGCTTAGTTTGTCTGTCAGGGAGCTGTGAACACCCTGAATTTACAGGCCATATATCTTGATGTGGTTTCTGGTGTATCAGTTCCAAAATCTGACTGCTTCCAGGCAGAGGAAAATGAGATCTCACTCCTCCCTTTTGTTCATATACACCACCTTGATGATATGATCTGACATTATCTGTACATGGAGTGAGAATTCAAGGGGAAGGAAGGCCTTGTATCTGACATGAACTGCCTTCAGTCCCAGTAAATTTATATGGAACCTGGCCTCCTGTGGGTTCCAAAGCAATGTGATAGTCCAGATGGGCATCTGAGCTCATAAAGGGAGCTGTCTGTCAAAAAGTAGATCTTGGTATGGGAGGGATGAAAGAAATCACCACCATGACTTTGTTTGGGTTCAACTACGAAGTGAGGGAGGTGAGAATTCTCAAGGGAATAGTTACCTTGGAGTCAATGTGGTTTCTGTTTGGTTGGTAAGGCAAGTGGAGTCAGGCTTGCAGATGGTACAAGAGGAGTCTGGTGAAACAGTGTCACATAGCAACATGGAGCCATGTAGCACAACAGCAACCATGGGCCATTGTTTGTGGGAAATCAGGCTGCTCATCACACGAAATCTGTCTGTGGGGAGAAATGCTGTCACAGAGATGGAGTCCAATCATTTGCCAATAAAGTTTATTGTCCTTGTGGATGACAAAATGGACTTTTTTTTCATTTATACAAATGCCTAAAGTAGCAAGAAGTTGCTAAAGAGATCATGTCACTGGAATGACTTCCTGACAACATTGGCCTACCAGGAGCAAGTCATCCAGGATGGGAAAACCTTATGGCCCTGACCTTCATCAGAGCTTTCATGAATACCCTGGGTACTGTAGAGAGTCCAAAGGAGAGGACCCAAAACTGGTAGTGTTCCTCTCCAACCATGAAATGCAGGAACTTCTGGTGGGATGGGTGAATTTCAAAGTGGAAATATGCGTCCTTCATATCAAGAGCTGTGACCCACATCCCTTCCTGAAGGGGGTGGATTATAGATGCCAGTATAGTCATCTTGAATTTCTGCTTTCAGATAAAGATGTAGAGTTGTTGAAGGGCCAGGATGCGACTCCACATTAAGTCTTTTTTTGAAAATTAGGTGTTATGGGGAGTAGAACCCTCTCCTTTGGTACTGAGGCAGGCTGTGCTCTATCATACCATGGTGTAAAAGGGATTCTGCCTCCTAATGAAGAATCATTTGATCAGTGGTCCCCAAAAGGGGATCAGAAAGGAGGTTTATGAAAAGAGAAGAGTCCTTTACTGAGTGCAAGGACTTGTCCTTTTTTTTAACAAGGTTGGACTCGTTAAAGAGGAAGTCCTAGATGGAGTTTCGGACCTCTCTATGAAATGCTGGTGATTGTAGACACAAGTCCAATCACATGACAAGTCCCATGGCCAAAGTCTTGGGCATTGTATCTGCAGCATCTAGCATAGCCTGGAGAGTCACCTTTGCTACTAACTTCCCCTCATCTAGTAGGGACCGGAACTGGGTTCTGTCCTCCATGGGAAGTTTATCTTTAAAGTCTGCAAAACTGATATAATTGTTAAAATCATATTTTGCTAGTAACACTTGGTAGTTAGCTGCACGAAATTGCAGACCTGCAGAGGAAACCTTCCTTCCCAGGAGGTCAAGCCCCTTTGAGTCAAGGGTGGATTTTCGTTAAAGTGACTGAGCTTTTTCTGTGGCCACTTATACTGCCAACAAGTTGGAGGCAGGATAAGAAAACAAAAAGTCAGCTCCTTTGGCAGGAACAAAATAACCTCACTTCACCCTTTTTGGTGTAGGGGCATAAGTTGCTGGTGTGGATCATACTGCTCTGACTGGCTGTAGTATAGCTGTGTTAGTTGGAAGGGGGTCATGCCTGGAGGGATACCTGTCTGACGAAGCTCCTGTGCCTTCACGGAGATACTGGTGTAGCTATCTCTACTGACTCTGAGGACCGTTCTATTGGTAGCAGAGTTGTAATCATTACTGAAGGGTCCTGCCTGATAGTTGGAGAGGAAATAGATCCTGAAATATTGGAAAAGATTCTTCCTCTGTAATAAGGACATCCCTCAGGAGGGCAGGGCTGGAAAGGAGTGGAGATGTGGGTAAGGGAGGACTAAGTCTCTGTATGGCCCAGGATCCAGGTTGTTCCATCAGACATGCCTGAAGGGCCCAGCTTGTTTGTTGCAGCTAAACAGTCTTTAGATGAACAAGATGGTACCAACCATGAGTCCGGACCCACACTTGAAGATAGAACCAATGAGCATCTGTCCTTCCATTTTTTTATGGAACTGCCTTTGGAACTGAAGATCCCTCTTTTCACATGTCTTGCCCTCCATCCTGGTGGTCTTCAGCAGAGCCAGTTCAATGGATTCTGGACATAACATCTCACCTATCTGGTCTGGCTTGGTGAAGGAATGCATTTCTTATGGACAGTCCTCTATGGGAATCTGTCCTTGAACCTGTGGCCTCTACTCTTACAAGGAGCTCTGGGAGAGAGAGTCCTCTTGGCTTAGGGGTTAATGCTCCACTCCCAAAAATATGTGCTTGGAGACCAACGTACAGGAAGTCTTCCAGATGAGAGTGGGGCCTCATAGCCTTCTTTATCAGAAACTTTCTAAGTTGGAGCTCCTGTGCCCTTTGAGTCCTGGGTGGAGAGGATCAACAGATATGGCACTTTGCAGAGATATGCTTAACCCAGATGGTACAGGCACTGTTGATGCTTGTCTCTGATGGAGAAGAAGAGAAGGCAGGAGACACATTTCTTGAAGCCCAAGAGTGAGTATAGCAGACCAGGGACTGTGGAAAGATGGTGGAAGGTAAACTGTTCTATATTAACTACAAATTACTTAAGCTAAGATATAAAAATGTATGAATATTTTACATTACAGTTTATAAACTAAGTGAAAGAGAATATGATTCCAACTCAGGCCATGCAGCAATAAGAAGAGACAGGAGAAGTATTGACCTGTGCTACCTTTTATGCCCTTGGTCAGAATCAAGAGGGGAGTTACTTTATTTATAGAGGTCAATGGACAGTGCTGTGAAGAATTTCCAGATTCGAGAGCACAGGGACATTGTGCATTTATGTGTGAAATATACATTTGGACCATCACTCCAATAAGAATGTAGCCTTTCAATTATAATCCACTGAGAAAGCATTAGCTTTTTTTTTAATCAATGCACACCGCAATACCCATCTTTCTGCTTCAGTATTATATTTTTTCTGAACTGTAGTGTCCATGTCTGATTTTGGCCTGTTGCATTAATTTAGATGGAATATATGCGCCCAAATAGTCAAAGGTGTTAACATAACCCAGTCACTGTCCAGCATAAAGCACTTTTAAGCAAGGTTAAGGACACAGAGACCTCAGTATGTTTACTACATTTAAAGGATTAGTAATGCTTTTTATTAGCAACATGGACATAAAGGGGGAAAAAAACAGTTAAAGCATTTGAAATGTAAAGTATTATATATGCCTTGCATTTAAACAACAACATTTCTTGTTTCCTTCCTGTTAAACTGTAGGGCGATTTTTAGATAGGACCTCCCTTCTCCTTCTCCTCTCCCCAAACCCCTTGTTCGGCAGTATCAGATAGTATCTGTCCTTTTGGAGAAGAGAGAAGAAGTTAGAGATGGGCTGGAGCTGTTATTGCCTTTCTTGTTAGAGTCCTAAGTCCCATTTCCTAAGATGACAAAAGACATATGCAGATGTATTGGAGCATAAGGGGGAAGAGAAAAGAATAGCAAAGATGAAAAATGCATTTTTTGGCTCAAGTGTTGACTCTGTCTTGAAACTTCACATTTTGTTTGTTTGTTTTGTGAAATGAACAAAAATTCCACACACAACACAACACAACACAACACAACACACAGGCACAGAACACAGCCTTATGAGCCACTTTGAGACCTGGCAAACTTGTCCCAGCATTAGGCTGTTTATTACAATGCTTTTAGCTACCTCTTTCTAATCAAACTTACAACAATGTTGGAAAATATGAAGTCTTGGTTAGTTAAGCCAGACTCTTATAAGACAGAAGGAAAATGAAGAGAGAGAGGAATAAGAAATAAAGTGGAGAAGGATCAGAACATACAATGGGGGAAGAGTGGAGACAAAAAGACTCACATCCCAAGTGATGTTTCGAATTCAGCCAGAGTTAGTGGAGGTGACAGTATCATCTGAGTCCCACTCTGCCCTGGACAGGACACCTTTCTCAGGAATACAATGAAAAAATGACCTGGGTCCCAAGAGAAAGGGAAGGGAGCAGCAGCCATGGCACCAAAGCTCACTCCAGCAGAAATTTGTATCCCCAAACTCTCTTACTTTATGGACCCAGAAAGGTAGTGATGAGTGGAATCATTTTCCTGGCCTTTCATCATTTTGTCCACTAGTTAGGCCTAATTTCCAGCCCATCAATTTTAGTTCACTGATTCCAGTTTACCAAGCACAAAGAGTCCTGTGGCACCTTAAAGACTAACAGACATATTGGAGCATAAGCTTTCGTGGGTGGATGCCCACTTCGTCAGACGCAGTTTATCAAGCATGATCTTTATATAATCCTTGAATTATATCAAGAGACCTTCTTGTTTGAATTCAGTCTGTCTCTTTTTGAACCTTCTGCTATCAACATTTATTGTTATACAGTATGTTATTGTGACACTTCACAAACTTTTACTCACTTTCCTAGAGTTTTCAAAATTATGGTAAATTTGTAAGACTTATGGTAAATTTGTACCACAACAGGACTTGATTTTATATATGTCAGTAGTATCTTTGTAGCCAACAGGACTAATTTCCATGCATAAAGTATGCAGAATTGAGCCTTATCCTGCAAATGGTTATGCCTGCACATCCATAACGGTACTTAAATTCAATAGACTTTACTTATGTATTTATATTCACATGCATCAGT
The DNA here is from genome assembly GCF_003597395.2 of Chelonoidis abingdonii. Classification (NCBI taxonomy): domain Eukaryota; kingdom Metazoa; phylum Chordata; order Testudines; family Testudinidae; genus Chelonoidis; species Chelonoidis abingdonii. Next base: position 283,164,021 of record NC_133769.1, on the reverse strand, counting down.
GTTTGTAGAATAAGGTCCTTAGATTGCAAGTTGGGTTTTCACTGCATTGTTGGATGGTTGAGTATACAATTAGGGATGAAAGATTTGAGAATAAAAATAGAGGTACAGTTTATGAGTTAGACAGGAGCTCCTTTCTTATCAAAATAGATCCACAACCTGGGAACTGCAATACTTCACCTAAAGTTGCAGAGGAAAAGTATATTATTTTGCATTACTTGAGGAGTAGTATGCAATCAAGTAATAAGAGACTTTCATAAGTTACATGTACAAGGGGTAGAATTAAGGTTGCATGCTCAGTCTTAACCCACACACTTCAGCCCACTATACAGGTTCCTAAACCTTCAAAGTCACTACTCAGCTGTCACTTAATCTTAAGGGAACCTAAGTTCCCTCAGCACTTAAGTTCATGCCAGTCATTACAAAACTGCCTAAATGCTTATGCTACCCAACAGTTAATGGGCAGCTCAGAGGTCTGGCTCATGCCAAAGCCCAGGAGACCATGAAGTGGGATTCTCAAACTGTGCTAGAGAATTCTTCTCACCCCCAGAAGCTGATATCATAAGTGTACTCAGAGCCCACTTACCAGATCCCTATGGAGAACTGGGAAACTTCTGATTAATTTTTCTGGAAAAAAAGTGAGACTCAATTTTCCCAACTCAACTTTTATTGCTACCCAGCAGGAGTGAAGGGCTTAACTTTTCTTGAAAGCAGACAAGCACTGCAGTTACACAGGAGGAGTCCTTAAGCATGAATGAACTATCAGAAACAAACATCAGTGAGGGAGTTACTGCAAAATACTCAACAGGCAAACAAGTCTGCAGAAGTAACACCCCAGAGAGAAGTTGCATATGCAGGTTCAAGAGGGCCAGCAGACAGAGACGCATAAATCATATAAAGTGTGCAGCCTATTATGGGACCTATATGTGTTAGCACCCCTTACAGAAGTGCCAGGAGCTAGACTACTTTTTCCATCATCCTTTAGTCACCACATTCAAGTCTGTTCTTGAGGAGGGGTAGCTCAGTGGTTTGAGCATTGGCCTGTTAAACTTAGGGCTGCGAACTCAGTCCCTGAGGGGATCATTTAGGAGCTGGGGTAAAAAACCTCCTGGGGGTTTGTCCTGCTTTGAGCAGCGGGTTGGACTAGATGACCTCTTAAGGTCCCTTCCAATCCTGATATTTTAAGTCTTTGATATGATGCAGTGCTGTGGCTGAGCCCTCAGTAGTCTATCTGACTCAGGATATTGGAGATTCAAAAGTTCCTTAGGAGTAATAGAGTTAGACAGCCCTAAGCATTCTCAGTTTAGGCCTTTTTCTAAAGTCTTCAGCTGCAGTAGACAAGGGAATCCAGGTCTGCCCTCTCTCCACTGGATTCTATCTCAGGGCCCTTGTCTGGAATTGAGAAGGATTGGTTCTAGACGTTCCTATCTACTACCTCTCCATTTCTTAGGTTTCCCAATCTCCTGTCCTTCTTCACCCTCTTAAAAGTGTCTGCTACCAAGATCCTTGCTGCAATTCCTTTAACAGTTACCTTTCTCCTCAGCAGATCCTTCTCTCTGAACCTTAGCCTTTTATCAAGCCCAGGTGCATCCCTGCCTAATTAATTGCATCTTGGTTCCTCAGTGAGTTATCTACTTCCAGGTGGACCTGACCTACCTCATTCACCCTTATGGAGACTATCAGGGATATTTTGGGCCCCTGACCCATTCAGAGAGCTAGCTAGTGTCACCCTCACTCAATCCAAAACCTGATGTGAGACTTTAACTAAAAGGGACAGGCCCTTCTGGAAGTGTATGAAAGAATTAGAAAATTATCAGAGTCTCCATGCAGAGGATGGATAATCCCTGATAAAACAGGCATGATAAAAAAGTTATTTATTGTTTTGAATATATGTTTTCTCCATAATGTTTTGTTCTAAATAAATACTTTTCTTCTGGTCACTAGTTAACCCTGTCACTGTCCCAGAGAGAAAGAGTAGAACTGCAGGTGCTGACCTAAAGTCAAGCTTGCTGAGATAAGCAGTGAATTCCAAGGAGACTGTAGCTGTAAAACTGGCCTCAAATGAGAAACAGGTGCAGTTAACACTGGAACTGTTACCAACATATCAGAAGAGCCAAAGATAGGCCTCCATTAGGAGGAGGGGCAGCACAGCATCCAAACAAGAGTCTGGGAGCATAGTTAAATGCACGATGAGCATGATAGACATATTAAGCCTGAGCAAGACACACACTTTTTTAGCTACTTCAGCACCTGACCTGGCTTAAATGACAAACTTCAGGATAGGGTTTAAAGGTGAGGATTGTGAGCAGAGGCAGGTGCCTATTTCTGGCTCAGTACATATCAGCTATTTAGGTCCTTAAACAGTTTTTCTCTACCCTATCTCCTTCCTGCTTTTTGGCATTTCACTCCTGGCTCGCTTAAGGTTCCCCACTCTGATCGTTGGCTTCTGAAAATGCTTCTCTTAGGTACTTAAGGAACCTACTTCAGGGCTGAGAATTGCACTGGGTATCAGGCTACATAGGTATTGCAATACTTAGTAGAGAAACACCTAAATACCGTAAAGGGTCTGGGCTTCCTTACTATATACTGGGTTGGGCACCCTTGAAACTCTCTTCAGACAGGGCCAAACTTATTTGCATTGAGTAGTGCCTTACTCTGAGAGTCATCTATTTGGTTTCAATGGATTTACTCACTGATTAAAATACTACTTGATTAAGGATAGAATCTGACTGTAGATTTGTGTAGAGCATTCAGTATTCCGATCTGAACAGTCTAAATCAAGAAGTATATATATTTTTAAAATAATCTGCATCACCTTTTGCTGAGTACCTATAAATATCAGTGCAGCAGTTCCAATGTACTGAGTCGGACTCATGCAGACTATGTTCCTGATGCTTTATTTAGGTTTGGACAAGATTTCTGGACTAGAAAAAAATATCAGTGCTAAAACCCTCAGTGAGTGCAAATCAGTTACATTATTTAAGGTGTAGAGAAAAGAAGTACTATCAAATACAAGTTCAGCATAATTAACCCTTTTGTTAGTAGAATACGAAAAGAAAATGAAGAAGAAATGAGCTTTAAAAATAAAACAATGCTTTGAATACAACCAAGTCAACAGTATTTGAAGTTCATTACTGTCTAACAGTTCTTGAGTTGTCTAAAGTGAACTGAGATAATGCCTCAATTTAGTTCCTAATGCACAAATGTCAATATCACAGAAACCAGCATGGCAACTCATGTTGATATCCTTTGTGTTAACAGTGGAAGTGAGCCCCTTGACTGAGTAGGTATTAAGACAAAACTATATATTCCAAAGATGGTTAGTGTAAGTCAGCGGGAGGAGGGGGGAGAAATCTTGAAGACTAATTTCAGGGCACATATTATACCTGTTCTTGGCTATACAGAGTATTTTTGTCTTCCATGCCATCCCCTGGCATGCACCTTCCATAAGTGCAAACAGATTAATTCTGATTTGAGATATACAAATATAGCTCTTTTTGAATTCAGAGTTGTGTGTTTCTGATGAATTTGTCCCTATATTTTTAAAGATATTTCTAAAAGTGAATTCTTCCTACTTAGACTCCTACATCAAGTTCTACAAGCTGCAAAACAATAACTTTTCAAGGTACAGATATTTACATCAAACCTATATTTATTTGAAATTTATTTGACCAAACTATTGCAATATAAATATTTGTATAAAATTTCCCTAAGACAGGTTAAAGAAACTTGCCATACTGGAGTACCTGACAGACCTTGCAATACAGTATTCAGTCCCTAATGCCACATAAAAGCAGTTCTGTTAAACATCTCTTAGTGATGTAATGATATGTAACTCCCCATAACAACAGTAGTGAAAGAGGGATGGGTCCTGTACCCAGGGTGGGAAGGGCAAGGGAGGTCAAGTGCTGTCTCAAGGTGGGGTGGGTGGCTGGGTAAGGATTTTCCAGACCAAGACTTCCCTGTACTTTCCCCGCCCTCACCCTACAGCACTGGTTCCTGTCTCACAGGGCTGGCTGGCCTCAGCTCCAATGTTCTGAGCTTATGCTGGGCTGGGAGCAAGGAGAAGTGGGAGGAGATGCAGGTTGCAATGCCTGAAGGATGGGGAAGTCAAGCCCTTCCCAGGCAGCCCCAAGAGAAAGGAGCTGCTTCAACCATGACAGGATTATTTTAGGTCAAAGCAGGACATTCCTGCAAAACACAAGACTGTTGGGAGGTCTGACTTCTGCTTTTTCAACCATAAAGTCATAGAAATGTAGGACTGGAATGACCTTGACTGATCATCTAATCCAATCCCCTGCACAGAGGCAGGACTAATTATTATCTAAACCATCCCTGACAGGTGTTTGTTTAATCTGATCTTCAAAGCCTCCACTGAGTGAGATTCCATAACCTCTCTAGGTAACTTGTTCAGGTGCTTATCTACTCTTACAGTTAGATAGTTTTTCCTAATGTCTAACATAAATCTCCCTGCCTGCAATTTAAGCCCATTGCTTCTTGTCTTGTCTTCAATGGTTACGGAGAGCAATTGTCACTCTCCTCTTTGTAACAACCTTTTATGTACTTGGGGACATATCAGATCCGTCCCCTCCCCCGCCCCCCGAGTTTTCTCTTATCCAGACTAAACAAACTCATTTTTTTCAATCTTTCTTCACAGGTCATATTTTCTAGACTGTTAATCATTTTGTTCTCCTATTTGTCCACATCTTTCCTGAAGTGTGGTGCCCAGAATTGAACAAAGTACTCCAGCCGAGGCCTTATCAATGCTGAGTAGAGTGAAAGAATTACTTATCATGTCTTGCTTACATCACTCTTGTTCATACATCCCAGAATGATGTTTCCTTTTTATAACAGTATTACCTTGTTGACTCATTTAGTTTGTGATCCACTATAACCTCCCAGATGCTTTTCTTCAGTACTCCTTTCTAGGCAGTCATTTTCCATTTTGTATTTGTGCAACTGATTATTCCTTCCTAAGCGTAATACTTTGCATTTTTCCTTATTGAATTTCATCCTATTTATTTCAGACCATTTCACCAATTTGTCAATATCATTTTGAATTCTAATCTATCCTCCAAAGCACTTGCAACCTCTCCCAGCTTGATATTATCCACACATTTTATGTGTACTCTTTATGCCATTATCCAAATAATTTATGAAGATATTGTATAAAACTGGATCCAGGACAGATCCCGGCGGAACCCCACTTGTTATACCTTTCCAGCAGGATTGTGAGCCATTAATAACTACTGAGTATAGTTTTCCAACCAGTTGTGAACCCAAATTATAGTAGATTCATCAAATTCATTTGAGACGTTCATTTGAGATAGTATCAGAAGCATTGCTGAAGTTGAGATATATTATTATTTTCTCCATTATCTTTCTGGGTACCAAAGTTAAGCTGAGATCTAATGAGGAGATCATGTTGATCTGGGTGATGAATTTGTTAACCAATTGCCCACATCTCAATGGAACACTGACAAATGCATAGCTAGAATCAGTTTTGTGTTTTAGTATTCTTAAAATAGGTATTAGATTTATAAGAGTGTGTTTAGACAAGGGATTGGCAACCTTTGGCACGTGGCCCACCAGAGTAAGCACTCAGGCAGGCTGGGCCAGTTTGTTTACCTGCCTGTGTCCACAGGTTCAGCAGATCGCGGCTCCCACTGGCCGCGGTTTGCTGTGGGAAGTGGCGGCCAGCACATCCCTTGGCCCACGCCACTTCCCACAGCCCCCATTGACCAGTGATGGTGAACCATGGCCTGTGGGAGCCGCAATTGGCTGAACCTGTGGATGCAGCAGGTAAACAAACAGACCCAGCCCCGGTGAGCTGCATGCCAATGGTCGCTGATCCCTGGTTTAGACTTTATTGAATGCAGGTGAGTTGCTGCACACATTTACCTTAAATATAACATCTGTACCCCGTATTGTAATATAATATTTGAGTAGTTGCATTGTGAACCTCTGACTGCGTAACTCACTAGACAGAAGAAAGATGTTAACTAGTGTGAAGTACCAATCTTCAACAAAAGGTGTTTCATCCTGTCCAACAGAATAGGACCATCAACACCAGATGGACTGTCGTGGGATGTTAAACGGGGCAGAAGACTTTGTAGCTCTACCCTCCCTCCTTCCTCTGCCTCAAAGATGAGTCATGCAAGTGGATTCCTTCCATCAGGTGAGTTTGCAGCTCAAAGCACATGGTAGGAAGGGGACCAAAACTCCCCCCAGAAGAAAATAATTATCTCTGAGCTGCTTGGACTCTGGGGTGCAAGGTTTTCTGGGCATAAGAAAGAGATTGACAGTTGCTTAGCCTGAATTTTTTATTATTGAACTGGTTGGTGAAATCTTATCATGGAAGAGAGTTACCATCAGTGTTCCTTCCAATTTTTCCCACCCATGCGCACAATGATTTCTGTCATTAGCACCAATATGGAGGTGATGTGTGGCATATCACCTTCATATCAGTGAACATAACAAAATTCATGTGATGGGGATGGGGCTGAGGGGTTCGGAGTGTGGGAGGGGATTCAGAGCTGGGGCAGAGGGGTGGGGTGGGAAGGGAGGGCTCCATTGGGGGTGCGGGCTCTGAAGTGGTGCCGGAGATGAGGGGTTTGGGTTTCAGGAGGGTGCTCTGGAGCTATGGTGCGGAGAAAGGACTCCCCCCAGCTCTCTGTCCCTGCAGCAGCACCTGGACTGGGGGGGAAGAGGCGCCTCTCCCCACCTGGGCTGGAGATGCAGGACAGACCCTTCCCTTGGCTCCTGCAGGTCCGGACTGGGACTAGGTTCAGGAGAGGTGCCCTGGCCATGGCACATCAGGGCTGGGACTAGGTTTTGAGAGGAGTGCCCCAGCCATTACAGGTCCGGGCCACCCTGGCCATGGCTCGGGGTACTCAAGGGCCCCCAAGAGAGTTTTTTGGGGCCTCTGGAGTGGGGTCCTTCACTCACTTCTTCTGCTCTGGGTCTTTGGCGGCAGGGGGTCCTTCCACTCTCGGGCAGAAGGAACCCCCGCCGCCGAATTACCGCCAAAGTGGGACCCTCCGCTGAAGTCCCAGGTCTTTAGTGGTAATTTGGCGGTGGGGGGCCCCCTGCCATAGGTCTTCAGGGCACTTTGGCGGCGGGTCCTGGAGCGGAAGGACCTCGCAATGCCGAATTACTGCTGAAGTGGGTGCCCCCCGCTGCCGAAGACCCAAGGCCCCCTGAATCCTCTGAGTGGCCCTGCCCAGCAGTGGCAGTTTGAGGGCCGGGCTAGGTTGGTGTTGGGGAAGAGGCGCCCCTCTCTCAGCCATGACAGGTCCCCGGATGGGTTTCCTAAGCACTTGCACAGCTTACAGGGAACTTAGGTTGCCACCTGTCAGGGTTTTACCCTAACAATCTGTTTTTTGGCTTCTGCGTCTGGGTGCCTTGCCAGGTGCATAGTTTTCAACTGGAACATCCAGTTGAAAAAGGGACCTGATAGTGCCCAATCAGATGTGCAGACTGGACACGAAAAGTTCAGTTACTGCAAGGTGGGAGGGATGGGGGTGCTGGGTCATTAACCCACATCAACCCCTGCTGAGCCAGAGCTGCCTCCTACCTGCAGGCAGGTTCCTCATCAGGCTGCAGCAGCTCCTGTCCCAGGCCCAGAGAAGAGGGAGCCCAGTTTGGGAGGGAGAGAGATGGAGATGATAAACTAAGCAACAGAGGGAGGGAGAAGAGTGAATGATGAGGTGGGGCCTTAGGGTAAGAGGTGGAGCATGGATTGGGCCTCAGGGGTCAAGTTACCAACAATTAGAAAGGTGGCAAAGTATAGAACTCCCCAACAATTTGGGTTTTGTGCTTTGACCCTTAACAGTCTGCTCTGATGTGAGTACTCATGATCTTGAGTCACTGCAGGCAGCATTAAAATGACAATAGATGAGAAAACAGAAGTGCACTACACCTTCTAAAGCTTTTTTCCTCTGCTCAGGAGGGATTCAGGTTGCCAGAATGGGAGTGATTCCATGGCAGGTGGAAGGCAGTGGAGGAAGAGTAGGTCACAGACTCACGGTGTTTGGATGGCCCTGAAAGAAGCATGGTGCTTGCAGGGCAAATGGATTGCTGGGTGATACAGTCTTAGTAATTGACAATGTTCACAGTGCTTGCCTAAGACTAGTACACCTGGTGCCCAGCCAGGCAATGGTGTCACACTAGATGCCCCAGGAGGGGTTGGCAATTGTACCAGCTTGCTTGGGAATACTTCCTGCCTCTTTCCTTTCTATGGAATTCCACTAGTTATATCAACTCATTTTCTAGCTCTATTCAGTTGCAGACTCCTCAGGGGCAAATATCTTACCTTATTTTCTACTTGTAATGTGTGACACCTATAATAGAACAAATCAGACAAATTATGGTTTATAGGATACAAACCTAACAATAAGGTCCAAGTCATGTAGGTGTATTTGATCTATGAATAAACACACTGACAAAAGTAGCACATCATATTCCCAAGAAGGATATTCAAGAGCTTGAATTGATCAAGTTGAGGCCTTTATGTTGCCATTAACTTAACCATTTTGGGCTGCAATTTTTCAGCTTTCTAATTTCAAACTGTTATGTAATTTTTCCTGCAGTCATTGAAAGGCTATCCTAATGAGACTTATGCTATTTATGGCTGTGATCTTTTAGGAGGATGGTTGTTTCATTTGCAGTACCAGGACCCAAATCAATTACACAGAACCATAAGTATAGATAAGTATATACCATAAGTCAATATTTCACCAGCTGATCTATCAGGTTGGCTTAGTGGCATACATTTCAAATACTCATTTCCTTGTCATGAATAACAATTGGTCAATATATAATATGTTAAACCATAAAGAAGAAATACTTAAATGAAAACTGAAGCATGAAGTCACACTTGCTACATCTCTATTATTTACTTTGTTCTGCTTTGCTTTTTGGAACAGCCTGGTGAAGTCAGAGCTGGAAGTCAAAAGACCTGTGTTAAAGCCAACTTTAGTCACTGAGAATCTTTCCATTGACTTCAGTGAACTTTATTCCCTGAATCCATAACATCTCTATCACGGGGATAATAATAATCCATTTTATGAACTACTTTCACCACTTAGAATAAAATCACTATGTCAGTGGTGGGCAACCTGCGGCCTGCCGCTTCCCGCAGCTCCTACTGGTGGGGAATGGGAAACCATGTCCACTGGGAACTGGATGGAGCTGTGCCTGTGGACAGTCAATGTTAGCAAAATGTCTTGCGGCCCACAATCAGATTACACTGACGGGCCACATGTGGCCCACGAGCCACAAGTTGCCCACCACTGCACTATATAGTGAAAATTGGTGGTATAGTATGTTTTTCTTTGTCCTCCAGCTACTGTTTTCCTGTTTTTCAGCTGGAACAGCTATTTTTTTAAACCGCTATTTTCATTACTGCTCTCACTATGACATATCTTTCTCTTATACCCTTCCTCTCTTGCCAATGCCTGACATTCTGTCAGCATTACACAAAATTCTCTGCTCTCCAATTTCAGTAATGGTCCTGTAATATATGGCCCATCTGTGAACACTAATCTGGAATGACAGATAATTCTATTGAAAATGCCTGCAGTTACTACTTGCTGGAACTGCTGCTGTTCTATTTATGAGTTCAGTACTTTTTGTACTTGTATGAATTTGTTAAAAATAGATAATTGTTCTTTTTTTTTATAATTATTTTGCTGTGCAATTCCTGATATTCACTTCCATCTGCTTGTCAATATATTGAACAATGGGCTCTTTGCTTTAAGAAGTTATCCAAAAAACCTAAAAACACTCCATTTAGAATGAAGTAAACTGCCTTGATCTCCGGGATAGTCATGTGCAGTGTCTGGTTTATTTTCTAGTGAAATCTGTTTTCCAAGTATAAAATGGATTACAATCACTTCCCATATAGTGATATGTAAGTTGGCATAATATAAGATATTCTTTTCAGTTCACTGAAATTATATATCGTTGAAACTTAATGTATTATTTTGTATTACCTAGTGTACCCCTAATCGAAGTAAATAGACAATTTTGACAATTAAAAAATGAGATCTTAACGGAGAGGATCCTAAATCTTGAAAGTATAGGTCTCTTTGCAAACTACATTGTGCTTTATTTGCTTGTGTTTTTAGCAAAATTTATCTTAGAGTTTTGTGACATGGTTTGGCCCTCCACTTCTGTTTTCCTCCACAAATGGCTGACACCTCTGGTTTGTAACTACTGCTGTGCACTTTGTTTTGTCAGCCACCACACTTATAGTTCTGTACAGCAATTCTATTTGCAGTGTTATATAATCATCATCCCCTTTTTCCAGAGAGATGAGATCTCTTCACAAAAAGGCTGAAACCCTTACCCTGTTCACACTTCCTTCCTGTGCTCTATTTCTATTCTTGCATTTAAAGTGCTAATTAGCTCTTTAGCTCTCCCAGCTCAGGCTGATCTAGTAATAAACTACTGTTTCCCTCAATCAGGCCCTTTCTGCTGGAAATAATTGGATTTACAGTGATCAGAGTGCTGGTTCACCTGTTGGTTTTCAGGAATCTGTCGCAGAGTTCAAAGGATGTACTGTAAGAATTTATTTTTATAGAAGAACTAAGTCATATCACTTCCTATACAATATTTTATCTACTTTGAAACTTGTGTGTGCTATAAAAAGAAAAGCACACATAACTTCCCATTGAGTAAAGCATTTTGAAGAAAAGTATGTTTGTGTGGGTATATGTGTGTGTGTGTGGATGCATACATATTCACATATTTACATATCAGTATTACAAGCATATCACTATGAAAAGCATATTAAAAAAATCACCATGAGATTCCCACACTGTCTGGAGTGGTTTGACCATGAGTGCTAACTTCACAGCAGACTATTAAAAAGCAGGACAGAGAACCTCAAAACAGATTTCCTGTTCTATAATTAGAACAACTGTGAACTCCTGAAGCACTATAACAATCTTATCATGGAGCCATAGATAGTTCAATTAGGCATTCCAGTCTATTTTGCCATCCAGATGGATGTAGTAATAGTTGGTTGCTCTACATCAACTAGATTCAAGTTCCCTCCAGGCTCAAAAAAACAGTCACTTATCCCAGGTCAGTGTGTACCTCAGATCTCACATCAAAGACAATGCTTGTGGACAATCCTATAATAAACTAAGGATTTATTAAATAGGAACAAAATGAGTTATTTACAGGCTAAAGAAGGCAAACATATACACAAATGAGTTAGTCTATGGTTCCAAAAGATAACAGAGTTATAGCACTCTGTCAGCAATGACAAACCCAGGTTGACCCTGGGGATCTCTGCTTCTGTTTCATAACTTCAGCCCTCTCAGAGTCCAAAGAGCAAAAGAGACATGAGCAATTTTCTTTTCAGCTTTCTTTATTTCCTCCATATAGAATTCAAGCAGATGGGATCTGTCTTTTTGCACATGGCCTCTTCATGTGTGTGCAGGGGCAATTAAAGTCTTTTTATTGTGATGTCCCACAATAATCCATTTAGTTTTGAAAGGCCTTCTTGATGGGCAGGAGAACCTCCTGATAGGTTCACTGTTTCAGAGCAAACATTTTTTATAGTTATAAAGCAAAACTGAAATATTACCTGATAGCAGACAAAAGAGAAATTATGTTAGATTAATGCATGAAGAAACTTACAAACATTTAATAAAGTCTAAACACTAAAAACATTGTTATAATTCCAATACCCCTTATTCATACTAACACAGAGATGAAAGACTGGTTTCAACAGTCAGTTTGGGTATGGCTACACAGGCACTTTACAACGTTGCAACTTTCATGCTCAGGGGTGTGAAAAAACACCCCACTGAGCACTGCAAGATACAGCGCTGTACAGCCTCAGTGTAATCAGTGCGGCAGCGCTGGGAGCGCAGCTCCCAGTGCTGGACGCTACACCCATAGAGGATGTGGTTTACATGCAGCGCTGGGAGAGCTCTTTCCCAGTGCTGCCGCTCCGACCACACTCACACTTCAAAGCGCTGCTGCAGCAGCGCTCCCGCAGTGCTGCTGCGGCAGCGCTTTGAAATTTCAAGTGTAGCCATACCCTTAGTCAGCGCTTGGCTGAAGCTAAAGTCCTGGCAAGAACTGGTACTTCGTTTGCTCATGCTACAAAGCAGCAGACTTTAACCAAAACAGCTCAGCAGGTTTCTTATCTCCAGCACCCATACAGGTATTAATCACTTACTCTGGGTTAATTAATAAACAAAAGTGATTTTAGTAAGTATAAAAAGTAGGATTAAAGTGGTTTCAAGGAATAAAAGACAGAACAAAGTTAGTTACTAAGCAAAATAAAACAAAACATGCAAGTCTAAGCCTAATACATTTAAGATACTGATTACAGGTAAATCTCACCTTTAGAGATGTTCCAATAAGCTTCTTTCACAGACTAGACTCCTTTCTAGTCTAGGCCCAATCCTTTCCCCTGGTACAGGCCTTGTTAGTTCCAGCTCAAGTGGTAACTCAGTGATTTCTCATGACTGGCAGCCCCCTTTGTTCTGTTCCATCCCCTTTTATATTTTTGTCACAAGGTGGGAATCCTTTGTCTCTCTCTGGGTTCCCACTCCTCCTTCTAAATGGAAAAGGATCAGGTTTAAGATGGATTCTAGTATCATGTGACATGTTCACATGTCCTTTGAGACTTCATTACTCCCTGGCTGTCACCTACATATACAGGAAGGCTTACAAGTAAACAGAGCCATTTACAACCAATTGTCTTAGTTGATGGGAACCATCAAGATTCCAAGTTACCATTAATGGCTCACGCTTTGCATAGCTACAGTAGGACTTCAGAGTAATACTTCATATTTCTAGCTTCAGATACAAAAATAATACATTCATACAAATAGGAGAAACACACTCAGCAAATCATAAGCTTCGTAATGATACTTTACAAGAGACCTTTTGCATAAAGTATATTTCAGTTACATCATATTCACGCTTATAAACATATTTCCATAAAATATATGGAGTGCAATGTCACAGTGAGGTTTCTGTCCTGTTGGGAAAGGCCCTCTTTTGGATGGTATAAAGCTGCTGTTCATAGATGCTAGGCATCAAAGTTGACATTTTTACAAATGGACAAACTATCAGTGAGTCAGCACTTGTGAGTCAGTAACTCACAGAACAGTCAGTTACCAAGAGCCTCTTGCACAAGGCTGAACACATTCAATTCCCACTGATTTGAGTGACAATTCTGATGCTTAGTACCTGGGAGGCCATAACATGTTTCTTGGGTGAGAAATAGAAATGCTAAATATAGTTTTAAGTGCAGGAATTAACCCATACATCATTCCATATTTTGCTTCTTTTTATATCTGGCCATTTAAATTATGTAAATCTAGTCCTCTTTTGATTTTTTTGAACTGGACATGTCACTGAAACAGACATCTCCACCCCCATGATCGTGTCAAGCATTTTATTTTGCTGTGTCCATCCAGAATTTAACATTTCTGCAGTCTACATTGGATTAATATAAGTTAATGGCAAAATAATTGCAAAATTGCTTCAACACTAATTAAGGGCTCCTTTTTGTCTGTGAGGCACTGGCCCACACTGACGTTGGTGTGGTGCTCTACTTCACATCATTGGTTGTGAGTGATTGTTTTTGGAAATGCCTTTGCAAAACCTTTTTTCTTTGACTATTACATGTCCATGAAGGGATAAACTATAACCCAGAGTCCCCAGAAGAATGGAGTTCTGGTAAAGGGCGTGATTAAGCTACTGAGGTGTTCTGGAACTCAGCACTGGTCCTGGGGATCTAGGGCATCTAGGTCACAGGGTCGTACTTCCAAGGAGGAGTATCAGACAGAAAGTTTGTGCCCTGGAAATATGCCAGAAAGGCTGGAACCAGAGACGGTGACTGAATCCTGACCAGAGAAAGGGGAGCTTGAAGGCATATGGGCCCAATGTATGGGTCCTAACACAGCAGCCTGGTGAATATCCAACACAGGAAGCTTGACCAGGGTTCTGATACTAATTCTTGATTATCACTATTTAATACTTATATTGTGATAGTATCTACAGTCCTCAACCAGGTTGAGGAAATAGATCCTGACTGTAATCTCTCTTCCAGTGGGCAGAATTAAAAGTGCCCATCTTTTGATCAAAGAGAAAATATGTGTCTTCATTTGATGACCATTCTGCAAATGCCTGACATGCAATAATAAACATGATTAGAATGTTGGTGTGGAGGGGTACAGCTTGCTCAGGAAGGATAGACGGAGGAAAAGGGAGGAGGTGTTGCCTTGTATAGTAATAATGTACACACTTGGACTGAGGTGGAGATGGACATAGGAGACGGAAGTGTTGAGAGTCTCTGGGTTAGGCTAAAAGGGGTAAAAAACAAGGGTGATGTCATGCTAGGAGTCTACTACAGGCCACCTAACGAGATGGAAGAGGTGGATGAGGCTTTTTTTAAACAACTAACAAAACCATCCAAAGCCCAAGATTTGGTGGTGATGGGGGACTTCAACTATCCAGATATATGTTGGGAAAATAAGCAAGCAACCAGACATCCTAAGTTTGTGCATTTGCAGACTATACCTTTATTTCAGAAGGTTTGAAAAAGCTGCGGGAGGGAGAGGCTTTCTTAGACTGTTTTAACAAATAGGGAGGAACTCACTGAGAATTGAAAGTAGAAGGCAGCTTAATGAAAGTGATCGGATGAAATCAAAGAGTGTGCAATTCTAAGGAAGGTAGAAGGAGTATAGCAAAATAGAGACAACAGATTCAGGAAAGGTGGATTTGGTAAGCCCAGAGAGCGAACATGTAAGGTCCCATGGAAAATCTAGACTGAGGGGAAAAACGAATGGGAAAAAATTGGCAGTTTTCAAAAAGGACATTATTAAGCCCAAAAGCAAGCTATTCCACGGGGTAGGAAAGATAGAAAATTGGCAAAAAGACATATTGGCTTAACCAAAGATCTTGCAGTGATCTAAAAAATAAAAAGGAGTCCATAATAAAATGAAATTAGGACAGATTAACAAAGGAATAATATAGGCAAACAACATAGGAGATGGAGGAGCAAGATTAAAAGGCAAAGGCACAAAAAATGAGCTTCAAATAAACTACTGATGAATAAAGGGAAACAAGAAGACTGTTTATCAATACATTTAGAAGCAAGAGAAGAAGTACCAAGGTACAGATGTAGGCCCACGGCTCTCAGTGAGGAGGAGAGAACAGTAACACGGAAAACTTGGAAATGACAGAGATGCTTAATGACTGCTTTGTTTCGGTCTTCACTGAGAGAAGTCTGAAGGAAATGCCTAGAACATAGTGAATGAACTTATGGGAAAGGGGGTAGGTTTAGAAGATAAAATAAAGAGACAAGTGCAATCACTTGAAAAGTTAGACTGCCTGGCAAGTCACCAGGGCCGCTAAGAAGTGCATCCTATATACTTCAAGGAGGTTTAATAGAGGACGATATTTAGTCCTCTAGCTTATTATCTTGGATAAATCATGGGAGACGTGAGAGATTTCCAAGAAGACCTGGAAAAAGGCAAAATATAGTTGTCCCATCTATAAGAAAGGAAATTAAAAACAACCCAGGAAACTACAGACCAGTTAGTCTTAACTTCTGTTTGCCCAGAGAAGTATAATGAAGCAAGTAATTAAAGAAATCGTCTGCAAAACACTTGGAAGGTGGTAAGGTGATGAAGGAATAGCCAGCAGTGGATTGTAAAGAACAATTCATGTCAAAACCAATCTGATAGCTTTCTTTGATAGATAACAAGCCTTGTGGAAAGGGAGAAGCAGTGGATGTGTATTACCTAGACTTTAGTAAGGATATTGATACAGTCTCTTATCTATAAACTAGGCATATACAAATTTAGATTGGGCTACATAAAGTGGGTGCTTAACTGGCTGGATAACTGTACTCAGAGAAGTAGTATTATTAAGGTTCCCATTCTACTGTAAAGATAAACAGTGGGTTCCGCAGTGGTTTATTTGGGACCACTCTGTTCAATATCTTCATCAACAACTTAGATGTTGGCATAGAAAGTACGCTTATTTAAGTTTGCAGATGATACCAAACTCGGGGGACTGCAAACTGCTTTGGAGGACAGGATCATAATTCAAAATGATTGGGACAAATGAAGAAATGGCTCTGAGTAAACAGGATGAAATTTTACATTGACAAATGCCAAAGTGCCCACTTAGGAAGGAACAATCAGTTTCACACATACAAAAATGGGAAGAGACTAGTCTAGGAAGGAGTACAGCAGGAATCTAGGGTTATAGTGGACCACCGCTAAATATGACGGTCAACAGCAAATGATACTGTTGCAAAAAAAAGCAAACGTGATCTGGGATGCATTAACAGATTGTTTGTGAGCAAGACATGAGAGTCAATCTTCCGCTCTACTCTGCGCTGGTTAGGAAGGCCTCAGCTGGAGTTTGTGTCCAGTTCTGGACACCGTATTTCAAGAAAGATGTGGAGAAATTGGAGAGGATCCAGAGAGAGCAAGGCAAAGAATGATTAAAAGTCTAGAGAACATGACCTATGAAAGGAGACTGAAAGAATTGGTTTGTTTTGGTTTTGGAAAAGAGAAGGGATGGGGACATGTAGAGTTTCAGGTATCTAAAAAGGGTGTCATCAGGAGGAGGGAGAAAACTTGTTCAACTTAGCCTCTAAGGATAGAACAAGAAGCAATGGGCTTAAACTGCAGCAAGAGAGGTTTAGGTTGGCCATTAGAAAAAACGTCCTAACTGTCAGGGTGGTTAAACACTGGAATAAATTGCCTAGGGAGGTTGTGGAATTGCCATCTCTGGAGATATTTAAGAGAAAGTTAGATAAATGTCTATCGGGGATGGTCTAGACAGTATTTGATCCTGCCGTGAGGGCAGAGGACTGGACTTGATGACCTCTCGAGGTCCCTTCCAGTCCTAGAATCTATGAATATCTTTGCTATTATGGCCCATATCATGTGGTGGCTATTGAAACCACTGAAATATCTCCAGGTGATAGGGGAGAAGGCCAATCTATATTCAGTGGTTTATACTTAACTACAGTTAATTTGCCAAATCTTATTGAGATGGTAAAGATTTTGCGGTTATTCCTGGCATCTGTCACCTTACAATCCTTAATTCCCTACTTGATGTATGTGAAGAAGCCATATTTCAAATAATGGAGAGAAGAAATTGTAGTTAGCAATACAGCAGTGTGGTTCTTGTATCATCTTTGATAGAAGTTTCCTATAGAGCAAAGGCCTCAATTGTATTATCTTGCATAAAGTGATATAGGTATGCACTTTTAGATCAGGACATACCTTCAACATTCAATTGGCAAATCTGTAGAATCAGGCTTATGGTTCTCAAAGTGGTTCTGCAAGGAGTCACTTTATTCAGGGTAATTTTTATTTCCATTGCTGTTCTTTCTAGCACCTCATTAAGCAATGTTTAGATGCCAATTTGATGACGGGCTAGACCACAAGAAGGTTATCACATGCCCCTCAGTCTGGCTGAGGACTGTAATCACTATCACAACATAAGTATTAAATAGTGATAATCAAGAGTAAGTGTCACAGCCTTGGTCAAGCTTCCCATGCTGGATATGCACCAGGCTGATGCATTAAGACCCACAAGCTGGACACATGTGCCCAAAGACAAGTTTGGAATCCCTCAGGATCCCACCAGAACCAGTCTTAGCACTGTTCCACACAGTCAACATTTGCAAGTGCTAATTCACATTTGGACCGAACTCCCAGTAATCATGTCATCCTCCAAACCATGACAGAGTTTTTGAAAAGCAAACTGGCTAGGATTCACTATAACAATATAAGCCATCATTGATGTGATTCCACCAAACGCCAAAATTTTTTATTATTCAGGTGAAACAGCTTCAAGAAAAAAAAATCAAAAAGGATACATCCCTTGATGGAAACCACACATTGAAAAGCTATTAAACCATAACAAACATTTGGTGACCAAAAAACACAAAATCCGTAGTAGATTTATACTTAACTAGAGTTTTTAATTGTCTTAGCACTGTTAAACACTGCATTTAATTCTCTGTCAAAAATGTATCGAGACAATTGAAGCTCTAGACTTTACTCAGTCTAGTTGTAAAGCTTGGCTATTTTTGTATCAGCTTGGGGCTGCAAACCCACTGAAACATCAAAAACCTGATGCCACAGCTGATGCAGTTGGAAGAATGCTTCTTATGAATCAAAAGTACCAGGGGACAAGTCTATTAAGTGCAAAGTGCACAGAGAGCTCTGACAAGCAATCAGGTCACTACCTGCCTCATCTCCCCCATCACCACCTTTCACTTGAAGAGGTAAGCAAGGCTGCCTCACTTACAAAAGCTGGGAAAGCAACAGGAGCTGAAAGCATCTTTCCAAAATTTCTTAAAACAGCACCACCACCACCACCATACCTGGAATCCAAGAACAGACATGGCTAAAAGCACGGTTCTCTAATATTCATTCCAGAGCTTACCCGAAGTATCTGGCACGGGACACTGGTCATTGTCCTTGCTAAGCCCATATAGCCAACCATCACACTGGTCCATATTACTCCTCTGCATGAAATAAAAACTCATGGAGAGAATATTGCTGACCAGGATCATGCCATTTGTAGAAGCAATGTTATCAAATGAACAAATGGCTTTCTGACCAGGCCACAGCTACACTGACCAAGTATTAGCCTTAACAACACACAATGAGATGGGAGTCCAATAAAAACTCAAGAACGGGGCTCCTTTCTTAGACTTATCTACCTGTTGTAACACTGTATGGTGGAATAGCATTCTTCTGAAAGCCATGGACTGTAATGATAAAATTATTTGGAGAAGTTCTCCTTGCCATGGTTTTGCTTGGTGAAAAGGCTACATTTCAACAATGGCCTACCACAGAGACATGTCCAAGCATTCAACCTGTTTAATATTTACACCAGCGACCTTCCTCAAACATCAGCACAGAAATTTGCCTATGCTGAGGACATTGCTCTGAAAGCACAGGTATAGAATTTACTTACCAAGGGGCTGTACTTGCACCAATGCTGGTCAACATATTCATAAGTGATCAGCGGGCAGGAAGGATTAAAAGTGAGTAGCAAAGTTTGCAAATGATTCAAAATTGCTCAAGTAGTTAAGTCCTTTGTAACTGCAAAGAGTTACAAAGGAAACTCACAAAACTAGATGACTGGGCAACAAAAAGGTAGAGTTTTCCCCCAGCCCTTAGTTTAAAAACTGTTCTATGACCTTTTTAATTTGAAGTCCCAGCAATCTCGTTCCATTTTCATTTAGGTGAAACCCATCCTTCCTTTACAGGCTCATCCTTTCCCAAAAGTTTCCCTAGTTCCTAAACTCATCCTCCCTGCACCATTGTTTCATCAATGCATTGAGACCCTGCAGTTCTGCTATGTAACTGGCTCTGAGCGTGGGACTGGAAGCATTTCAGAGAATCCTACCATGGAGGTACCATGACCACTGGCTCCTCCCCAGCACTACACATAAGTCTATCTAGATGTCTTGAGAGATCCGCAACCTTTGCACCAGTCAGGCAGATCACCATGTAGTTCTCCCTGTCATCACAAACCCAGTTATTTATGTTTCTAATGATCAAATTGCCTATTACTAATACCTGTTTCTTTCTAATACCTAGAATCCCCTCCCCCGTAGAGAGAACCTCAGTGCAAGAGGATACCACAACATCATCTGGAAGGAGGATCTCAACTATGGGATCATTTCCCTCTGCTCCAGCTGGAAGTTCTCCTTCCCTGAGACTTTCATCCTCCTCAATAGCACAGAGGCTGTCAGCCCAGGTGTGGGATCATTATACTGTGTCTCGGAAAGTCTTATATATGTAACTCCATCTCCCTTAGCTCCTCCAGTTCAGTCACTCTGGTCTCCAAAGCCCGTACATGGTCTCTGAGGATCAGAAGTTCCTAGCACTGAATGCGGGTAATCATACATGTTGCATTGGATGCAATTAACTGGATAGCCCCCACTCTGTTCCTGTACATCTGCCTACACTCTCTTTTTACTCCTGAAGCTCATTCTTTTGTTGTTGTTTTGTTTTTATCAGGAGGTGTTTTTGGCTTTAAGTTTAAAGAATGTTAAGTGTATCTAGCCCCCCTCATGTTTCTCCTCTAAACGTCCTTGCAAAACTCCCCTGTTAGCTGCTGTTGTTCACTAAGCTCCTCTGGTTGCTTAGAAGCAGGATTTTTAAAGCCCTGGTCTTCCTGAATAGCCCCTCCCCTTATTTAAGGGTTGGTGGGTGCTAAAGGGCTTAGGGATCAAAGCCTTGTTAAGAAGTTCTCAGCCTTGTCTAGCAGGCTAGTCGGCTCAGCACACAGTGCCCCAACACAAATAGACCACACGATATATTTCAGTCAAGCAGCAAACACAAATACACACACTATAGACAACAGACTTACCCCAAGGATCATGTAATTTTTCCTCTTTCATTGGGAGAACTCCCTCACAAAACTCCTCTGTTAGCCGCCGTTGTTCGCTAGCTCCAATTAACTTGCCACTCAAGAAAGATCTTGGAATCATTTTGGATAACTCTCTGAAAACTTCTGCTCGTGGTGCAGGGGCAGTCAAGAAAGCTTACAGAATGTTAGGAGCCATTATAAAAGGGATCGATAAGGAGACAGAAAATATCATCTTGCTAATATAGATGATACCCCCACACCTTGAATATGCTTACAGTTCTGGTTCCCATCTCAAAAAAAGGGTATATTAAACTGTAAAAAAAAAAATACAGAGAAGAGGTTTAAAAAAAAGGTTAGGGGTATGGAACAGCTTCCATATGAGTGGAGATTAAAAAAAAACCTGGGACTGTTCAGTTTAGAAAAGTGGACTCAGGGGGAGGGGAATGTTGTGGAGAAAGTGAATAAGGAATTGTGATCTACCCCTTCACATTAAACAAGAACCAGGGGTCACTCAATGAAATTAATATGCAGGGTGTTTAAAACAAACATAAGGAAGTTTTCATCATACAATGCATAGTCAACCTGTGGAACTCATTGTCAGATGATGTTGTGAAGGCCAAAAGTATAACTGGGTTCAAAACTGGGTATAACTTGGTTCAAAAAAAGGTCCATCAATTCTTATTAGTAAGATTAAGATTTTGTCATAATTATTTTTAGCTAAAGTCAAAAACACAGGTCACGGAGAATAAACACTAATTCATGGCCTCAGGGGAGGGGAGCAGGCAGCCCCATCTCCATTGTCCTGGGGCATGTGGCTGAAGCCAAAGAAGTCATGGAGGTCTCTTAAAGTCAAAGACTTTGTGACTTATATGAAAAAAACATATCTAGTCAAGATGGTCAGGGATACAACCCCATGATCTGAGTGTCTCAAAACATCTGACTGCCAGAAGCTGGGACTGGATGATAGGGGAAGGAGATCTTGAGAATTGTCCTGTTCTGTTCATTGTCTTTCAAGCATAATCACCAGCCACTTTTGGAAGACAGGATACTGGCTAGATAGACCATTGATCTGACCCAGCTTAACCATTCTTATGTTCTCATTAAAGAACAAATCTGAACCAATGACCTTAAAACTATGCAAGAATATTTCTTATACTGGTAACTAAAATTAAACCATATCAAGACTGTTGTGTCACCATATCATTTAAATAATTGAAAAGTTAGAGTAAAACAATGTGTGGATTTCTGAGGCCAGCAGATAAGGCACAAGCCCACAATCTTGGTGTGACTTTAGCTCAAAGCCTCATATGTCCCGCCCCCCACCCAGAGGTCAATGGTGAGCAAGGTGGAAGGATGCCAACATCCTGAACAAATATCTCATCATGGACCCAACTGTAGAATGTAGTGGTTTTTTCCTCCCATGACAATATGGTCCATTTTGATTTATATCAGATGGCAGATATGCCTACCTCTTTGATAAATAGGTACTGACAGTCCGATTTGTGACTGTGGAAATGGACTTGAAACCATGGAATATCTTGTCAACCAATGTTCCAAATGATCATATCCTGGTGGCATCTCTGCTATCCACTCAGCAATACTGAAAACAATTAATTGTGTTGCCAGCTTACACTTGAACATATATGGTTGCTGTTTTAATGACTCACAAAAGAAAAGGAAGAACCAGGCTGAGGTCCCATTGTCTTAGGCACAGTACAAATACCTAGGTACCAATTCAACAAGGTACCTAAGTATGTGCCTGATGTTAAGTAGTTCCATTGATAGGTAAATAGATATTTTTAAGGATGTTTTACCACAGACTAGCTGTAGGTGCAATTTTTGAACTAGCCAGTAGCTGTAATCGCCATTTGCCACCTACTTAGATATTATCAGATGGCAATTTTCTTCATTCCTTACAGTGGAGGTGAGTTTAAGGGAAGCTCATAAAGGATAGTAAAGTGTATGCTTTATACATTTTGTCTGAAAGATTTTCCCATGAGTAAGGAGCAGAATGGTAGAGGGAAAAGGTGCTTGTGGAAGAGGCAGACAGATGGGCAATGTGGGCTTACATTACTGACTAAATGAAGGGAAGTGCTGACAGTACCATAAGCTAATAGGACAAATTGGGCAGATGGAGTTAAATGGGATTTTGAAGATTAGTACAAGAAGGTTTGGTTTGATGTAATGTGATGAAGAAGGTGACTCGTGAGGGAGCTTATGAGGCAGATGACATGGTCAGAATATAGGCATGAAGGCTAGTGAGAAGGAGATTGCCGTAGCTAAGGCACAAGATGACCAGCGATTTGATGAGTTTTTTGGCTGTGTGGGCAGCTAAGAAAGGTTGCATCTTTGAGATCTTATGCAGGAAGAAGCAGCAATACTTAGCTATTATATGGATGTGTGGGTCAAAAGAGGGCTGTTCAGATAATGCTGACAGTAGAGTTTCCACTATCAGGGAGGGTGATGGGAAGATATCTTTGAGGGAAATGGGTCAGCTTTATATGTGTCTGCCAGCATTTGATCATGCCTTAATCAGCCATTTGGGAATCTACTTTCATAAATTTTCTACCAATTTTAGTAATTCTACTCTTTGTGCCATCATTTAATCCTGAAGAATTTTTTTTCTATTGTGAGAGGTTACCTACATGCTCACACACACTGATGTGTCTGTGCCACCTGATGTACTGGAGTCCCACTGAGTCTACCTGTTCCACCAGCCTGAACTCCCTTAACCCTGTCCTGCAGTGCCAGGACCTCAAGCCTCCTATAGCACAAACACAGGTAGGGCTACACCTAGCTGCAAAAGGACACAGACACTGAGATCAGCTCTGTGTAGGAAGACTCAGCTCTAGGATTACCCAGCACTCAAATGCACACACCTTGTGGAGTGTAAACCCAAAATTATATTGTCTTGCTCTGCACAGAAATCTATAAAGTATAAATTCATGAAATCCTCCTCCTCCCTAAATGTGGAGGAAGATATGCACAGCTTCCCCCCTCCCCCAGTTATGAATTACACATACTTGATTTACAATCAAGAGAAAACATATTTATTAACTACAAAAGATAGATTTTAAGTGATTATAAGTGATAGCAAACAGATTAAAGCACATTACTGAGCAAATAAAACAAACATGAAAACTAGTCTTAATACACTAAAGAAATTAGCTACAAATAGTAATTTCTCACCCTAAATGCTATTTTACGCAAGTTGCAGAATTTCTTCAAGACAAACTGCCTTTGCTTGCAGCTTAAAATTGCAGGTATACCCTTCACAGGCCAGACACCATATCTAGCCCAGGTTCAGTACTCTCCTCACCCACTTCCCCTTTGTCTTTGTTTCCTAGCTGTTTCCAGCTGTCATTCTGGGTGGAGATTCAATGAAGATTGAACCAAGATTAACTCATTTCCCAGCCTTAAATAGGATTTGCATATGGCGATAATCTTTTGTTTCCCAGTTTGACCCCCAACTCCTCTTAGTTGAAAATGACACTGGGGACTGGGGATATACTCCTCATGAACAGTGTGTCCCATTGCTTATAATGTACTCCATCTGTCCTATATGGCCATTGGGGTGGATCATCTGACTTTTTCCCTAATAAAGGGAAAATGAGATATGGTCAGATTTTTAAAGGTATTTAGGTGCCTATAGATGCAGATAGACAGGATTTCAAAAACAGTCATCTACATCTTCAGGTGCCTTAATATTTTCAGGGACAGATATAGGTTTGATATTAAAAAGTAACGTATCAAATTGCAAATTTAGTTACTAAAAACGGTACCTAGACATTTTAAACCCTTGAGGCTTCTTTGTTTTTCATGGTAGTGAAAGATCAATTGATTATAAAATCAGAATTTTCATTTACCTCTTCCATATACATATATTCATACACTACTGGAAAAAAATCTCTTTTCTGACTGAAATTTCTTATATTTGGTTTCACTCCAGAAGAATATTATTATTTTTTACTTTAGAAGGAACTAACAAATTCTCCTCTGATGGGTCTGAGTTATGGAACTGTAGGAAAAACAGTGTTTTCCCAGTGAAAATACTTTCAGAGTTTGTTTATTTGCTCACACATCACAAGTGTCTGAACTTTGCAATTTCATATACTGAGAGCAGCTAGTGCACTGGAAGTATAGGCCTTTCAGATATTTTTGAAAAACAAACATTTAAAACCATACATTTTTACATTTACAAAAGTAACTTCTGCTAATCATGGAAACTTGGATGTTCACAGCAGCCTCAGGCATCACGTCCAATATCCCCATGGGAAGTTTGACAGCTTTCAAAACTTTCTCTGCAGACATTTCAATGCAGAAACAGATTATGCATGGGAATCTGTATGATGCTATAGAGTCTATAGATATACCAGAGGAATATATTATCTCTATAAAAGCAAACAGAGTGGGGTCTTATAAACTCTGTTATTTAAGCCAGGTGAGCAGTTAAACTAGGAGAATACCATAATTACTGTGCCCAGTAGTTCAGGATTTTTTCTCTGTTTTAGGTGATTTTCCACAGGAAAATTAAAAATACAAAAATATATGTTAATGTAGCTTTAAAGTTACAGATTTAGGCCTTCATTCCACAATAAATTGCATGCAAGCAGACTTCTTGCTCTCATGTACAGAGCCTGATTATTTCAATAAGGCTCTACATGAGTGCAGGGGTATCATAGCTTTCCTACTCAGATTTGAACCTTAGCGTTCATAACCTGAGAAGCTAGCATGAACCCCTCTAAGCTTAATTACCAGCTTAGATCTGATAGGCTGCCACCAACCAGGAATCAGTGCCTGGTACACT
>NC_133769.1:283133095-283135751 GCF_003597395.2 Chelonoidis abingdonii | reverse complement strand
AACTGTATTGCCTCTGGGTGAGGTGGAAAGCCTCTGGTTTAAGATTCAAGGAGTTTGGATCACAGTATCTTCCAGGGTAACCTGGGGGGAGGGGGGGGGGAAGCCTGGATAGGCACTAGCGAGGGAAAGAGTTTACTTTCCTTGTGTTAAGATCCAGGGGGTCTGGATCTTGGGGGTCCCCAGGGAAGGTTTTGGGGAGACCAGAGTTTATCGGGCACTCAGAGTCCTGATTGGTGGCAGAGTATCAGATCTAAGCTGGTAATTAAGCTTAGAGGATTTCATGCTAGTACCTCATTTTTTGGACTCTAAGGTTCAAATTAAGGAAGTATACTATGACACTGCAGGAATCAGACAATAAGAAATAGTTTTTTGCTTAAAGTTCAAAGTTTCTTTCAGTCAGCACTCTACACACTAGTGCTTTCTCAGATTTTCTCAGAGCCATGTTCCCAGTGCTTTTCCAGACTTGGTCTTTGGTCTTCTGCATCTGACGAAGTGGGTATTCGCCCAGGAAAGCTCATACTTCAATACGTCTGTTAGTCTATAAGGTGCCAAAGGACTCTTTGCTGCTTTTACAGATCCAGAGTAACACGACTACCCCTCTGATGCTTCTTCGCTGTATTCTGTCATCTTTACGCCCTCCCCGACTCTTTCTCTCACTATCCCTTCCCCCACTCATAACAATAACCAGCCAAGTCCCCTCTGCCTGCAAGATTCAAATGCCCAAGTGGCCTCCCATATGCCTTTGCTTTAAATGTTGACACGTGCCTCTTGTTTGGGTTGAGGTCCCTATCTTTTTATATACATGGTTCCATACAGGAGCTTAATGGCATCTTACAACTATCTTAAATGAAACACATTGGTTGCATTCCCTGCCTCCCCCACATTTTCAATTATACTTAGCACAACCTATTAAAATATACAAAATGAGAAACAATGGTGCATAACTATTACTATAAAATCCTGAACGTTCTTATTTCTTGACTTTACAGTATTTAAATTGGTAACAATGTTATCTAAACATACATATTTGTATTTTAGTTCCTCATTAAAGTAGAGCAATCACTTTCGTTTGTTTCAGAATACAGTGACATCAGAACATATGGCTGAACTTAACCAATAAAAAAACCAAAAACACCTCTTCCCAAAGTGAATCTTCTGTATGAACCATATGTGTTCTATTTTTAGAATGGTTACTTACAATATATTTTAGTGGACGTCTTGTATAACAGCTTTACTCAGAGATTAATTTAAATCATTATTATACTGTGACAATAGCTGAAGAAATAAAAAGCTTTGTATAGTTATATCGCTACATATTTCTGTCCTACATTTATTCTGCCTTGAGATGAGTCAAATAAACAAGTTTTTGTTTGTTTTTTCTTTCAAGAAAGGACCATGCCTACATTAAAATATTCTGTCTTTAGCAAATATATGATAGACACAACTCACATTACATTCAGTTGATTATTTTCACAAATATCTTCTGGGTTCATCTCTTAGATTCACCAGCAAATTGATTAAGGAAAATTAGGCTTTCAGTCTTTGATGACACAAATAGAAAACTTTGTGAGCTTCAGCCATAAAAGTGACCAGAAGATATAGTTTCACCTGATTCTGCAAATGCTTACCAATTTCAGTAACTTTGCTTATGTGAACTGTGCTGCTAAACTCAGTGGCAGTACTCGTGAGTAAAGCTACTTACATACATAGGTGGTTGCAGTATTGGGACCTGAAAGTATCCATATAGCATAGATAACTTCATTTCATAGTATGTTTACATTCATACCATTTTTGCTTATAAATGGTCATAAATGTCATTCTTTATAGTTGGTACAGTAAAAGATATTACCTCACTTGCTTTGTCTCTCTAGTCTTTATAGACTACCATTTAAGCTACAAAAAAAGTATAGAAATGTAGATTAAATTTAAAAGTGCATCATGGAGTGTGGAAATTTCTAGTGGAGTAGGGGAAAATATTGTCATATTATGCACTCACAAGTTGCCACAAAAAAGTCAGCAGTTGCCAAGAGTCACAACACAATGGTATTTAAGAATACAAGATCTGTAGTAACCACTGACTAATGTCTTTTTAATGGCTTATCCTGTAAATCAATGATTTATTGATGTGGTGTTTTAATAGATCAATACAGTTGACATTTCAGCTCTCCGTATTATACAGTGGGAACATGAAGACTGGAGGTATAGTTTAATGGCCTGAGCATAAGATTGAGAGTTAGGAACTAATTCTAATCCCATTCATAAAAGATTCTCTTTGTGACATTAGGAAATTCACTTAACATATCTGCATAATTTGTCCTTTTTATTAAATGCTGGCGATAAATACCTTATTACGTACATCCTAGGGATGTGTTCTGAGGATTATTGGGTGCCCAAATGAGGAACTATTGCTGAGAAACATTGATAAGCACTTACTGAGGTAAGTAGTCCTATAAACTTCAATGGGACTATTCTTGTAAGTAATAGGCCACGTCTACACTACGCGATAATATCGAATTAGCTAAAATCGGTTTCATAAAACTGATATTATAAATTCGATTTCACGCGGCCACACTAGGCACAGTAATTCGGCGTTGTGCGTCCATGGTCCAAGG
Source organism: Chelonoidis abingdonii (assembly GCF_003597395.2). Lineage (NCBI taxonomy): Eukaryota > Metazoa > Chordata > Testudines > Testudinidae > Chelonoidis > Chelonoidis abingdonii. The sequence goes on along the minus strand of NC_133769.1, from coordinate 283,133,139 downwards.
CTAGTGTCGATTTCTGAAGCGTTGCATTGTGGGTAGCTATTCCG
>NC_133769.1:283117282-283131322 GCF_003597395.2 Chelonoidis abingdonii | reverse complement strand
AGTACAGAAATCGATATAAAGTGCTCTTTATATCGATATAAAGAGCGTTGTAGTGTGGACGGGTACAGCGTTAAATCAATTTAACGCTGTTTAAATCGATTTAAACGCGTAGTGTAGACCAGGCCTAAGTGTTTCATATTGACATTGTGAAGGCCTCATCCTGCACTGATGGAAGTCAGTGACAAATCTCCCTTGCTTTCAGTGTGTGCAGGATCTAGCCTTTGGTGAATATCTGTAAAGTACTTTTAAGACGACTTGTCAAGTATTATTGCTAAAACTCTTCCTAAAACGGTGCAGTTAATAATTGCTTGGGATGTTTCAATATGATGTAAAGGAGCATAAAAGAACCCATCTGTTGCTAGCTGAATTAGAAAATTGCTCCATGAGTGATGCATGCACGTCTTTTGATTTAAAGTGAATGAACAATGCAATTACAGTCATGCAATTCTGAATTGAATTACCCTTATATTTAACCAATTCCAGATCATTCTACAGTCCCATTATTGGCAGTGAATCAATCCAGAAAACTATGCAAAAGCATCGTTATCTTGAGATATGGAATATCTGGTTAAAGACAAATTCCTCTTTGTGCTAATCTAATGTCTCAGTAATGATAAGCATGATTTTAAAACCTAGAAAGATTGGACTAGATAAAATATAGATTTTTTTTTATTAACGTCTCAGTGTTAAAAATTCAGCTCACAATATCACCTAAAAGGTACAATGACTAATGGCACTACCAAATATGTAGAGGGAGAAAAGTAACTTTGCAAACATCCCCCCCTCAAACAAATTGTGAGTAGCTCTAAACTTGTTAATAATACAGATATCCCTAGGTAGTATGAGTACCTCTGAGATTAGGGACTGTAATATCATGGAGTGAATCTGCTGATTTAGCAGCAAATAATAAATAACTTTAAAAAATAAAAGAATCCACTAGTAAAATTTCCTCGTAGTCTCAGTCTTGGGGAGGTTATAGGGCAAAGCATGTTGTAAAGCATCTTACATAACAAAATGGTTTAATATAATCTCTCTTGCTTGACACACATTCTTTACATTGGGTTATGCAACTAATTTAGTAAGCAGTAATACTGGCAATTGGGTATTTTGGATTCTGTCTCTGGGAGAGAAGCATGGTTCACAGTGGTCAGAAATAGGAGAAGCCAAACTGGATTAATTACTTTAAGAGGCAGTATAATTCAGTGGTTAAGATAGAGTCTGAAATGTTAGCAACTTGGATTCTGGGCCTGGTATGACCTTGAGTAAGCTGTCTGGTAATTTATTTTTAAAAACGGGAGAGAGTATACAGTAGTGCTGCCCTAACTGTCTTCCAGGCTGGGGTTCATGGCAACAATTTATAATAAAAGTAGTAAATTGAATTTAAACAGCATTCACAAGAGATGAGATGTGAATTCTCAGCTACCACTTTTCCAGCTTAGGGACCATGCCCCTAGGCTACTGAGGAACTTGGTAAAGGTATCTATCTTGATGTTAGTCTACCTCAGATGTGAGTGATACTGTTCACACTGTGGTAGGGTTCTTGTCAAATTATGAGGGAAGGAGATATTCAGCTTTTCCCTTACGACTACAAAGTCATGAAATATTCTATAGACATACACTTCCAATATATAATATACAATTGATTGTCTAAGAATTGTCACATGAAGAGCAACATTTTTCAAAGGCTAAGTCCCAGAGCATGTTAGATTTCTTGCTTTACAGCTCCTGTTAAAACTGAATTCACTAACACAACCTAAACTATGGTGCGCAACAGTAGTTCCCTGCTCTCTGGCCTGCCTCACATCTGCATGGCCCTATCTCCAGTTTCTATAAGGATAACCTTCCCTGTCAACCTGATCATGCCATCTGAGTCTTCCACTAACTCCTCCTCAATTGCAACAAGCTCAAGCTTCCTCTTTGTCTTCAAGATCCTGCCTATCTCTGCCCTGCCCTAGGCATGCCTCCTTTTCTTTCTGCATTGTCCTCATTCCTGCTGTTCTGTTAAGGATGCCTTATTGCCCTGTCTACCTGCTCATCCTGTTAATGTGTCTGTACTGTCTTACATGCTACTTCCTAGTTACGAAACACTCTGCCACTTTTGATCTACTAGATCCTTCCTAAAAAACTCAGTTCCAAAATGATGCCTAAAAGTAGCAGATTGGCTAATTCTGGCTAGACTGTAGCTTTTTGGAGATAATACAGACATATATCCATTTGTTTATTATTCATATATTACTTACCTTAGTCTCTTCATTTACATGCTATGCCCCATCACCTTTTGGCTGCCTATCTTTTTATTATTATTAGACTGAGCTCTTTGGGGCAGGGACATCTATGTTTGACAAACCACTTGAATACTGTAGGCACTACAAAAAAACTTGTAATTATTATAATATAGATATTACATGGGGAATAATATCTACTTCTGATTTTTTTCACATTGCTAGATTCTACAGTACTGGCTTCTGAGGGAGTTTGAAATAAATATACACTGCGTGTGTAGGCAGATTTACTATACTCGTATTACTTATATAAATAAATATGTGTATAAAAAGTAAATGTATAATAGTGTCTGTCTCATATACATGTGTATGATAAAGAAAAAAAATTAGCATAGTATCATCTGCGTTAGTGGTCTATGGGGATCAGTAGGAATTTTCAACTGCCACTGAAATGAATATTAAAGCAAATAGCAAAGCACAACAGTGATTACACAGCATTGTCAGTATTCCCTATGAACACTAAGCAGGGATATTCCATTTTTATACATTATTCACAACTAGCAGCAATGATTCCACAAAGTCAGTGCTCATCCTTAATGCAAAGAAAAGAAGAGAAACATTTTTTCCTGTTAAATTTAAGCAGAGTAGGCACAGATTATACTGCACAACATCACAAGTTGTACTGATAGCAAGAAGTTCAATATCCTTAACTCAAAGTACAAAATAAAATATAAAACTGTTGTCTGAAAGATGTATCCATGAGTACATCAGTCATGGCTGGATTAAATTTTACAAGCAAAACACAACCTGCAGTGACACACAGAGAAGGGGAACATATGTCATTTGCTATTTAGAAATGTTAGTTAATAAAAGGGAGTACAGGTGGACTTCCTTCAGTTGATTGTTATAAAAGTAGTTATTTCACAAAGGTTGACTCTTGCCTTACCTGACACAATGCAATATAATCTGTTCTTACATATCACATTTCCTTCAAACAAACAAACAAACAAACCATCTCTGTACGTGGAGACTTTGGCAAACTAGTAAAGTGCCTAAAAACACTATGGCTTATTATTAAAGGCAGCCTAGTCAGCAAGCTGTAAATTGGCCATTCAGCAATCTCAGTTTGACCAAGGCAGGAGGGGAGGGGGTTTGGGGTGCCACAGCAAGGGCAGCTTGACCCCACATCCTTCCTGATAAGAATTGTGTTGAAAGTTGCTGATCCATGCATTTTAAAACAGTAGGATGTACCCTCAAGAATGTCTATTGGGGTCTCAAGGCTGCAGACTCTGGAAAAACCCACACCTGGTTATTCAATAATCAGAAGGAACCTCTTGCTGGATCATTGAAATTGCTTACTTAACAAGGTTTCTTTAAGGGACATGTCATTCTGTTACTAATGCATAAATAGAGGAAAAGGCTTGAGATAGTTGGACTCATTTGGGGACTCTTTTGGACTCTCTTTGGACTCTCCCTCTGGATACATCTTGTGGTTCCCACTGGCAGATGGAGGATTTGGCCACCAGAAGCCTGCCACTGTGTCACTCGAAAGTCACACTCAGCTTTGGTAATTATCAAGGGTTGAGAGTGTTTTACTAATCTTGGTGCGGATGTGTGTAAGTGCTTGAGACTAGTACAATTTAGCTTTAAGTGAAAGCTCTTGTGTTTTCCTATTTGTGCCAGCCATCTATCGGTCGGATGGTCATGTCTCCCCTGATTTATTTCCTGACACCTTCTCACACAGAGTAAAAGTTACCAAGAGCTTTGGGTTGAAAAAACCCCAGGTAACACCTCTTTGAATAGTGGGTAGTTGATTACACTTTTCACATCATTCATACTAGAAGCAAATGTAAATACAGTAGGTGGCATCCGCAGTCACAGTTGGTCATAATGCAGTTACAAACTGTCATTGGAGGTTTTTAAGAACAGATTAGACCAACACTTGTCAGAGGTAATCAGTATAATACTTAGTCTTGTGTCAGTGCAGGGGACTGGACAAGATGACTTATTGATGTCCTTTCTGGTCCTACATTTATATGAGTCTTGGACTTCGATATGGTTTAGTACAGGGGTCAGCAACCTCTGGCACGCGGCTTGCCAAGTTAAGCACCCTGGCGGGCTGGGCCACTTTGTTTACCTACCACTTTGGCAGGTTCGGACGATCATGGCTCCCACTGGCTGTGGTTCACCGTCCCAGGCCAATGGGGGCAGTGGGAAGCACCACGGGCCAAGGGATGTCCTGGCTGCGGCTTCCTGCCATCCGGATTGGCCTGGGACACTAAAGTTTTATATTGGTTTGGTTTTGAGTGCAACTATTTTTAATGTTGTTTGGCAGCCACCTGCTTTGTGACTGCTTTTAGGCCCTGCTTTGTTTACTGGTGGAGGAAAGGAAGAGGAGGGATAATGTTAGAGTGTCCCCCTTTTCCCTGCTCCTGCACCCCACTTACCCCATCTTCCATAGAGCAAGGGGGATACACCAGGGCTCAGGATGCAGGGAGCTTGCAGCAGCTGGTCTCAGCAAGCTGATATAATTAACAAAGCAGTGTACTTAAAAGGGGAAATGTGCATATCTCTCTAGCACACATACCTCCTCCCTCCATTCCTGCTGCCTTGTAGAGTGAGAGAGTTAACCTTTGAGGGCTCAGCTAATTGCTAGTTCATCTTTTAGCAGTAAGGGAAATATCCCACCCTCTGACTCATCCACCTCAATCAAGCTTCACAATCATCATCACTGTGTACCAGTATTAAATTATTTGTTTAAAACTTATACTGTGTATGTGTGTATATAGATATATAGATATAGATATAATATAGTCTTTTGTCTGGTGAAAAAAATTTCCCTGGAACCTAACCCCCTCATTTCCATTAATTCTTTTGGGGAAATTGGATTCGCTTAACACCATTTTGTTTAAAGTCACATATTTCAGGAACATAACTACAATGTTAAGTGAGTTACTGTAAAAAGTAAGAGACACTCCATGCCTCAAATAGCTTACAATCTAAATAGACAAGACGGAAGGAAGGGAAAATGGATATAACCTACCAGCAGATAAAGTAATGTTAGGGGCTTCAAAAGCCAGGCTAGTTCCGTAATATTTTGTTGGTTTGTTTCTTTGTGGGTGTGTTTTATTTGGAAATGATTAGCTAAACAGAGAAGAAAAAGGACTGGAAAGTGGACACTGGAGTGAGAGGACAGGGAAAGAATGAGAGCGGGGGAAAAGAGGAACATAGAGGCAGACAGAGTGAGGCTGAAGTGAAGAGATTGTGAGGGAGATGGTGGGAGGAAGTTGAAGCAAACAACCACCAGAGTAAAATCCGTTAAAAAGAAAAAAAAAACAAAAAACACCCTAAAACAGTTGATCTCAAATCATTTCATCGGCGTCTAAAGGTTCCTGCTGCAGCTGCTTGTCTTTGCTCCTGCTGGCTGTGTATGTTTGTGTTCTATATCTACATGAAATATATTAGTGTTTATGTTCTATGCATCCTAATATTTTAAGTGGCCAGTCACCAGAGACTGATCATGGATTCCACCTACTGTATTTACATTCGCTTCTGGTATGAATGATATGAGAAGTGTAATCAACTACCAACTATTCAAAGAGATGTTACCCGGGGTTCTTTCAACCCAAAGCTCTTGGTAACTTTTATTCTGTGTGAGGAGGTTTGTGGCTTCTTCAGGGTAAGCCACTGGAAGGCCATAAGATGCTTTCTTTACCTGTCCATCCACAGGTACAGCAACTCACAGCTCTTGGTGGTATGGTAGCTTCAAAAATGATGAAGTGGTTAAAGATTCTGATTCAAAAGACTGCCCCGAGGAGTTCCCACTGTCTACAAGCTATAATAGGATTATTTGTTCCTTTAAGTCACTAGAGGTGCAACTCACAAGAGATATTCAGTCTACAGTTAGGACACTTCCTGGGCAGGTGGGAGTCCCGGCTTCAATTAATATGTAATTATTTATGCAAAGTGAACCAGCTTCAACAGGACAGAATAAGATCCACCCCCAAAATATCCCAGTGTTTAGGGCACTGAGATGGGAGATCCAAATTCACGTCTCTGTTCTGCATTGAGCTGAGAGGGAAATTGAATCTGGGCCTCCTACATACTGAGTGACTGCTCTAACTACTCAGCTAAAGGGTAAAAAGCAACCACCTCCTTCTTCTCTCACAATTTTATGTAGGTTTAGATGCGTTTTGAGCATGACTACTGGATTGGATCCTGCATCAAGATAGACGGAGGAAGGTCTAGTTTCTGAATACTTCTGAGGCATACGTGTGACGTAGGCATTAAGCTTCTGGGCAGTGTGAGCACCTGGGTGTCTGTGTACATGCCCAGTTGCTCATATTTAGATATCTCAGGGACTTTAATGGTGGAAAATTAGGCATCTGGAAACTAAAGTGGTAGGCAACAGCTGAAGGGAGGTTATGTGAATGCAGGTGGCACCTAAATATTGAACTTAAGCACCTAAAGTGGCTATTATCCACTGAAGTCCACCTTGAAAATTCTATCCTCACTTAATTTGCAAGGGAGTGGAGAGTTAACAGAAATGTGATGGAGAGTGGGTACAACATGGGTGTCCTATTGATGTGCTGAGTTGGCACATCCCCACTGCCACTCTGCCTTCAGGATTCCCAAGAAGCTGCTTTCTTTTCCCAACTTACTCTTCAGTGGAATCCATGTTACTAGGAGACTACAGAATATTCATTGGTTAATAATTTGTAGAACTCTTATCTAAATGCCAAGCCATGCAATGTTATAGTACTTTACTTAATGTGAGGTCAAAGTAAAAACAATCTATCTTTGTACTTATTAGGTCTCTATTTCCTTTTCTCCAGTTGCAGTAAAGGTATGTCAATGTTAAATTGGAGAGCACTTTTCCATTAATAAGACATAGTAGCCAGTGAGTTGATAATACATACTTTACCTACTGTGGGTCAGGAGGTCAAAGGACAAATGCCATTCAATACACTACCAATGAATTATTATCTATAATTCATATCCTGCCATATCATATTGTAATTACTTTTTTCATTAAAATACAATGATTCTGTATGTATAGTTTTTTCTATCTCATATGAGAAATAGATGAAGGCAGAAGCAAACAACTTAATATCAAGAAAACAAATATAAAGATTTTTTTCCTGAAATTTCTTTTCTTTTCTTTTCTTTTCTTTTCTTTTCTTTTCTTTTCTTTTCTTGGCAGGGAGAGTATATGATGCTAAAGCATTTTTTGTTTGTTTCTTTGTTTGTTTTTTAAAATAAATTCAACTTTAAGGAGTGACTGAAGACCTCTCTCTAGCTTTTCCCTCCCACCCAAGGTGAAAATGAAGATGATTCCCTTGTGTGGGAATAAATCAAATACTTAGAAGCACAAGGATTTAGATTTGTTCCCACACTTCATTCTGCTGGAGCAGAACTGCAGGAAGAAATTTCTGAGATACAGTAACTCCCCACTTAAGGTCCTCTCACTTAGTGTTGTTTTAATCTTTTGTCCCTGCTCCATTACAGAACATGCTCGTTTAAAGTTGTGCAATGTTCCACTATAATGTCATTTGGCCACCTGCTTTGCCCAGAGCTGGCAGCCATCCAATCAGCTCCCTTACGTGCCCCCCCCTCGCGCCTCCCGCCCGCCGGTGGACCCTGTGGATCAACACCTTTTCTCTGTTCCCCCTGCCTCCTACCCATGGCAATCAGCTGGTTTGCAGCATTCAGGAGGCAGGAAGGAAGCGGGAGGAGCAAGGACTTGGCACGCAGGCTCCCCCTGCCTCCTGAATGCTGCAAACCAGGTGATAGCCGCAGGCAGGAGGCAGGGGAGGGAGTGGGAAGAAGTGAGGATGTGGCATGCAGAGTCAAGGGGGAGGAGGTGTGGGGGAGAAGAGGCGGGTTAAGGGTGAGGGCTTGGGGGAAGGGGTGGAGTGGGCGGGCCGAGGGTTGAGCCCCCAGCTCCTGGTGCTTGCACAGTAGGGGAAGCTGCTGCTGCTGCTGCTGTGCAACGTGCTTCTCCTAGCCTATGGCACCTTCAGCCTTCTTGCCTGCCTCATTGTCTGCAGTGCCAGCACGCTGTGCCTGTGTGGGGTAAGGCAGGGGGCACCTCCCCTTGCTTCAGATGCAGCAATGATGATTGTAGTATTAAATTGTTTCTTTAAAATTGTTTAAAACTTATACCTGTATTACATTGCTTGTTTAAAAATGTCTAAAATGTGTATAATGCCTTTTGTCTGGCAAAAAAAAAAATCCTTGGAACTTAACCTCCTCTCCCTCACATTTACATTAAATCGTATGGGGAAATTGGATTTGATCAACATTGTTTCGCTTAAAGTCATATTTTTCAGAAACACAACTACAATGTTAAGTGAGGAGTTACTGTACAACTTGAACTCACAGAAAGGAAGAACAAGACTCGGTCCTTCTACAAATTCATGGTAAAATTGTCTGGGGTGGCCTTGAGCAAATAATTGCTGTCACCTGATTCCTATAGTGCATCCTATAGTGCTGGGGTCGGCAACCTCTGGCACGCGGCTCACGAGGGTAAGGACCCTGGTGGGCCGGGCTACTTTATCTGCCGCATTGGCAGGTTCGGCAGACCACGGCTCCCACTGGCCGTGGTTTGCCATTCCAGGCCAATGGAGGCAGCGGGAAGCACTGCGGGCCAAGGGATGTGCTGTCCGTGGCTTCCCACCTCCAGCATTGGGCTGGGACGGTGATCCACAGCCAGTGGGAACCGCAGTCCGCCGAACCTGCTGAAGCAGCAGGTAAACAAACTGGTCCGGCCTGCCAGGGTCTTTACCCTGGTGAGCCGCGTGCCAGAGGTTGCCGACCCCTGCTATAGTGCATATGAGTCAGCAATGTGCCCTTGTTGCCAAGAAAGCTAATGGCATATTGGGCTGTATTAGTAGGAGCATTGCCAGTAGATTGAGGGAAGTGATTATTCCCCTCTATTCGACACTGGTAAGGCTACACCTGGAGTTTTGCATCCAGTTTTGAGCACCTCATTAGAGAAGAGATGTGGACAAATTGGAGAGAGTCCAGTGTAGAGCAACAAAAATAATTAGGGGACCAGGGCACATGACTTACAAGGGAAGGTTGAGGGAACTGGGGTTATTTAGTCTGCAGAAGAGAAGAGTGAGGGGGGATTTGATAGCAGCCTTCAACTACCTGAAGGGGGGTTCCAAAGAGGATGGAGCTAGTCTGTTCTCATTGGTGGCACATGACAGAACAAGAAGCAATGATCCCAAGCTGCAGTGAGGAAGGTCTAGGTTGGATATTAGGAAACACTATTTCACTAGGAGGGTAGTGGGAAGCACTGGAATGGGTTATCTAGGGAGTGGTGGAATCTCCAGAGATTTTTAAGGCCTGGCTTGACAAAGCCCTGGCTGGGATGATTTAGTTGGTGTTGGTCCTGCTTTGAGCAGGGGATTGGATTAGATGACCTTCTGAGGTCTCTTCCAACCCTAATATTCTATGATTCTATGATCACATGGCTCAGTCACAGGGAAGACTATGTTGCATCTTAGTAGGTGCAGTCTGGCTAAATAACCCTGCCCTTAAGAAAGAATGGGGATAAGTGGTGGGTTGCATTCACCACTTTGAACATTTCCATGTGTCCAGGCATGGAGCTGCCATGGTCTTCAACTTCTAGCATCCCTTGTAGGCTATCTTCCTGCCTCTGCAGGTATTCTGTGGCTCAGTCAGACAGTCTAAAACCCCTTTCAGGGTACAACAAACTCAAAATAGAAGAAATTCCATGTTCTTTAGGGCCAATTATAAGCAAAATAGTTTATCAACCTTCCGAGCTAAGTTCCCTCTTCAAGACTGGGTGATCAGGGCTTCTTCTGACTCCTTCAATTCATTCTGGTAAGCAATGAGCCCTGGCCTAGCATTTTTCTTTTGGCTCAAGCCTAGAGAGTGTCTCTCCTCAGTCCTCTTTTTTCATACAAGAACTGCTAACAGCAGACAGATCATTTTATTTTGCGCTTTAAATTTAAATTATCCTTTGATTGACTGTTGCTAGTCCCCAGATTTCACTGGTTTCCAAAATGGCTGCTCCCAGGCTGCCTGTCTCGGCAAGCTGAGAGGTTAATATTCACTACACTGTTCTTCTCAGAGAACTGTTCTCTGAGGCAGGGTACAGCAGGGCTTTGGGTAGAGACCATGAAGGGCTGGTACACCCTCAAGTTACCATTCCCATGAGGCAATGCAGTAATAGAGGGAGCATTTCAAGTCAGTTCAACATATCAACGTATTGTTTCCATTTTTCCAATAGAAAGTTAAAACATTTTGGTCAATTTTACAGAAATCATATTGTCAATCAAAAATAATTTTGACTGAAAAGTCCTTTGCCAGCTCTACTTCTGAATTTGGCTTGCCTTCTAGCAGCTGACCCAATATTAATGACAGTTAATAGAAGTTCTTCTTTATTTTAAATGGCACAGATCCGCACTATCTGAATAAGAAGCTGCACCCTGTTTCCTTATGCTGCATGTGTGCAAATTAGCTAACACTGGAGTGTGAGTGTGTATCTATGTAAAAATTTGAATACCACCTTTATTAGAGATAACAGCTGAAAGAACAACAGCTAGTAAGAGTTTACTCCTAACCATCTGCTAAGCCTTATTTTACTCCAGGAAGATCTAACTAATATAACAGAGTTAAGGGATAATGTGACTCTCTGTCATGCTTAATATATTAGAGTGAGTATGGGCCTGGTCCAAATCCAATGAATTCAGTAGGCATCCTGTTATTAACTTAAATGGGGGGTTGAATCAGGCCATATTTAAAATATTTCATTTTGCTGACAGATACCACCACACTTTATTATGTCAGAGTCTAATATGGGTAATGAATCCCAAAAAGATAAGTGGCCCTATCCAATACCCACTGAAGTGAATAGAAAGATTGTCTTCGACATTAGTGGGTGATGGATTAGGTTTATGCTGAATTAATGCGGCTGTTTTGAATTCTTAGCCTATTTGTTATTACAGTAATCCTCAAATTTTGCATGAAAAGCTATACAGTGAGATTAAAAATTGTGTTTACTTGGGTTTTTTGTAATAAAATTAACAGAATGTCTTGCTATTTTATATATTGACTCTTTTTTTGTCAACTGGATGAGACTGGTACTAGCACACTGCTCAAACATCCCTGGAAATATCTACTAATGAAGCCCATGAGTGGAATAGCAGTGTGGTTTTCAGTTCAAGATTGAAGTGAGTTGAAAGAGAGTTTATGGAATCATGTGATTTGTGCAAGCTTGTACTAACTAAACTTGTCTCTATTCAGCACTGTTAGTCTTTGCTTCCTTTTACCAGTGTTTGCCCAGAATCAATTTTAAATAAAAAGAATTAAAACCAACCAAACAAAATATTCTCCAGATATATAAGAAATCAGATATCTTAAAAACATGAGAATGATTTTAATGCTCTTATGTATGGTTCTCCAAAACTTGCTATTTTCCTCCGCTATTGACACCAGAACAGATCCTCAGATGGTGTAGCAAAGGGCATGTTTTCAGGACAGCATGTTCAATTCTGGAGTGAGGGCTTCTTATTGCTTACTAAGAATATGCTAATCAATTTAAAAGCATCATGATTTAGCTCTTTATGGATAGCTAGCCAGTTATTCTTCCTGTTGGAACAAAAGTGGCTCTGAGATGGAGATTTGTGAGTAGCAGAAGTGAAGTGGGAGGAATAGAGAAATGATCAGGCTCTGCTTGGTGTGTGAGATATTCCGTTCTCTGCTTTGGGTCTTAAAGAAAAGAACTGAAGACAAAGGAACATTAGAAAGTTATGTGATTGTGTGGTCATGGGGATTTTTGGCATGACACCAGTGCACTGAAATCTCTTTATCTTGGCAATGCACAGAAAAGAACTGGGAAGTACTCCCTCTTCACATTTTCTCAAGACATAAAGTTGATATATAGGAAAAGATACATGAAAAGCCACTGATCATGACAGAATTTGCCACACCAAAGACAGAGGAGATGTATTTCCAATGAAACTCCATTCAAATAAGTAAAGTTATGCCAGGGATAGACTTCACCCAAAGTCAGGAAGGACTAGGTCAGACAGAGTATCTTGCTCCAGGAAATAAATGTTTTCTCCTTCTAGGGCTTCCTGTAATAACTTCTAAGTGAAATATGCATAACATGAATAGTTTATGTAGTAGCTGTGGGCACGCTTTTATATGTAACTTAGCTATTGATTGGATATTTCCAATTTAAAAGAAAAATGTTTCTGAAAATTCTTGAAGTTCAATTTAAAAGCAGATATGAAAGAAGCGGAAGCTCAGGAGTTTGACTCTGAATTTTTGAAGTAAGAAAAAGTAGTACTAGCTAGAAAGTAAGAAGAGAATCTCAGATAGAGCCTGGAACAAAAATTAAAAAATAAATCCTCCCAAGGCCACGACCACGCTGTCAGACTCAAATACTGTTTTTACTGATTGTGGGCTCCATTCAACTGCAGTTGAAAACAACTGGAATAATACCATAGAACTCCATGGGAGTTGGATCAACCCCTATATGTACTTCCAGTTACTCTAGTTCACAGGTTGAGAGTACTGGTCAGTATACAGGTGCATCTGACACTTTGTGATAAGCAGTTTCTGAATTTCACACTGAAAGGTAAAAGAAGATAAAAAAAGACAAGAAAAGAAAAGCCACAGATGTACACACAGAGATCAGAAAGGAGGCTCAGATGATTTACCTTAAACTAGTTCTTTACTAACACAGCAATAACACATGAAAAGGAAGTGGTTCCATTTAAACAAATACAATAAGAGAGTTAAATTTTCTCAGTTCAGCACTCAATATCAGAACTAAGCTTGCATGCGTAGGTAGTATGCTGCAGCCTTCAGTTACACAATTGCATATTATTTCTCTAATACTATAAAATAAAACATATGTAATCTTTGATGCAGATATAGTCCCTCCCTGACATGTACCTCAAATCTCCTCCTTCATCCTTACTGTTTGGAGTGGCTTTTCACCTCTTCTAATATGGGTTGGGTCCTGCTTCTTTTTTTTTTCTTTTTTTCTTTTTTGGTGATGGTGCCTCCATCCAAGCTGATTCCTCACTGTGCCTCCAAGGAAAAGGAACCAGCCTTGTATGTACTTCTGATTACTCTAGTTCACAGGTTGAGACTACTGGGGAAATGAATGAGACCCTTGGGAAGGGTCTGCTGGCAAGGACAATAAAGGGGACAGTACACGAAAGAAATAAAAAACATCAACACAAACCCCAGCAAAGAACTGGCACACCCAAAATTAACAGAAGGAAGAGGATTTTACTGGGTACAGGATCTGGGGAAGGAAAGTATTAGGGTTCACTACTAAATGCTAACAAATAAACAAATTTCTCACCTTCCAACACTCACAACCCCCATCTACCTCCCTGACACCTTCCCAGTTACATGGTACCCTGAGAATGTGTTCTGCAATGTGTGCTGCCGCTCCTTGAAGCTTAGCGAGCTTGAACAGAAATTGAACCTCTTACTGTGTCTTTGCTTCTGAGCAGGGCAGGATCCTTTGTTGACTCCCTGGTCTGGAGTACTCTGAAAGTCTTGGCTCACTCTTAGCAGCTAGCACTGGGTGGTCTCTGCATTATATCCCACAGCAGTTGAAAGACTCACTTTGTGGTGAGGGGAAGCTAAGGAGAGACTCCCTGAGTATCATAAGCATCTTTCCCAAATCTGGACCTTAGCGTCCAGAAATCTGGGTGCCTGCATGAACCCCTCTAAGCTTTTACCAGCTTAGATCTGATCTCGCTGCCACCAGCCAAGAATTTCCAGTGTCTTGGCTCACTCTGGTCTCCCCAAAACCTTC